>NC_091515.1:29234100-29463100 GCF_947461875.1 Haliaeetus albicilla | reverse complement strand
CCTTATGAATTATTGTATGGAAAACCTTATGAATCCCCAGAACCTAACCCAAACATGCATGTAAAAGGGAAACAAGATGTGTATAACTATCTGCTTTCCATAGGAAAAACTTTGACTGCAATTCGGAGAGCAGTGGTGTGGAATAGACCATTATCCCTGGAAGCTCCAGTGCATGACTTTCAACCAGGAGATTATGTCTATGTGAAAACGTGGGCTTCTGAACCCCTGCAGGAATGCTGGAAAGGACCCTTCCAGATACTGTTAACCACCTTCACGGCTATTAAGATTGCAGAATCGGATGCTTGGATACACTACACTTGAGTGAAGAAGGCACCTACTCCATGGAAGATTATTAGCCGTGACCCAAAGACTTTAAAACTGACTTTGAAACAAATATTAACTCTCAAGATAGTAGTGGATAAATGTTATGTGTAAATAATGTGAAAGTATTGAAATACTTTTCAACACTTTCAAAGGGGGGGAATGTTGCAAATATTTTGATAAAAGAAATAAAAATCTAATTATAAAGGAGTTTGGTTTGATTAAAAAGTAGAAAATTATGAAGCATAGGTATGGGAGTGTTAAGTTTGAAATGTAGCCATAGGAACTTAGGAACTTAGAAAATGTATAATGTGTAACCATAAGAATTCAAGTATTGTTTAAAATCATTTAACCACAGAAGCTTTGACAAAGATTGGTAGCCTTGTAGTGTTTGTTTTAGAAACTGAGGAAACCGTTATGGACACCAGTTTGCTGCTTGGAAACACCTGAGAGGTCAAGAAGCGGACGAGTGAGGAAGACTATGGAAGACCACCAGAGACCTTCACTGTGCCTGCGTAAAGGACATTTGCATATGCTAATAGTTTCCTGGAAAACTAATGAATATGTATAACAGTTCTCGGAAATCTAGTGAATATGTATGTAGAACATGTACTTAACCTGCACAATTAGACCCGACGGTGCGCACGATAGGTGGAGCGATCCCCCGTGCATCCAGCGCTGCCAATAAAGAATACCTACTTAATAGTTAATCAAACTATTGAGTTAATTTCTTGGAATCAACCATTTGGTCCAGTTGCTGCAGTAGCTGCACTGCACCTTCAGCCTGACTGGTTCCTGTTCTTTTTCCAAGGTTAGATCCTACAGGGGCCCCTGTGAAACAGCAGCAAGAACAAAAACACAAGCTCAGACTCTCCACACTCCCTGCAGCCCCAACGGCAGACTCTGAAACCGAGAGGTGGTGCCACGATTAGCTCACTGATCACCCCCAGACCAGGGAAAGAGACAGATAACACACACAGTGTGAGCGCCAACTTCCGCCTTTTATTGCGCAGTCAATTCCTTTTATACTAACAAGGGTAGGCGGGATTACAGACACATCATAAGGCTGCGACTAACCCTCTAACTTTCCGTGACATCGCGAGATCTTCCGAACGCTGAACCCTACATGCAGTGACAGGCTGAGCAGCTCCCAGTTCTTTCTTCCTTGGACTTCTACTGGTGCTCTTGGTAAGCAGAAAGATGCACAGGCTCGACTCCAATCATCCTGCTCAGACAGCCTACTGTCAAAATCACAGGCCTGGAAGGCATTTGGATGAGAGCTGAAAATGCAATCTATTCAACACCCATGTGACTGCGGCACTTCCATGCTCCTCCTTCTGAATTGACTGCCAATGCTGTAAAGTCAGTCCTACATGTACTAAGCAGACAGATGTCCTTCATGTTTTAAGGAGACCCTTCCCTTTTCGAGAAGCACTCTAAAACATCAGCTGGATTTGGATCCAAAGTCATACACTGCTGATAAACTGAACAAGAGCCCCAGAGGAATGATCAGAAGAATCCTGAGAAAGTACAGGTGCTACTGATATGTTTTTTCCTAAACCTGATCTTTCTTCTCATCCTGAATACCAAAAGAAAACAAATGGAAAGCAAACCAAATGGAAGGCATGTCACAGAAGCACCTGGCTCTGATCTCCTAAAAATGCACATGAGGGAGAGGTCATCTGCTCAGGATTCCATGCGGTGCTCCTGACATCTGGTCTGGTATTCATAAAGACACCAGTTTGTGTCTGGAGCTCCCTCTCAGTGTAACAGTACCCTGACTAGTGCAAATTGCAGGTACGAGTCATGGTGGCACAAGCATCTCTTCTGGAGTAGTTTCTTCTCACCTGAACTGGTATTTGCCGAGTTGATGATTCACTCATCATAGTTCCAGTTTACCTGGAAAGAGCTCAGGACATGTCCTCCCACATCAGTTAACACAATAGGAGGTAGGTTACGGTGATGTCTGCCACCTACCACATCATTTCTCAGGGTCCAACATGCTAACCTGGAGCTACAGCTTCCAAGGACCCTAATGTTTGGGAAATTCAGCCACTGTACAAGGAGTGGAGGCATTCTGGGGACAGCGATTATAGCAAAGCGGGGAATAAAAAAGCATCTTTCAGAGGATGACCCTTATCCCACCAACAGAGTGTTTGGAGCACCTGAGGAAAGAAGCCAGAAAGGGCATGTGTGGAGAGACCTGTCACTAATCCTGCAAAGGTAAGCTGAGGGGAAAAAAAGGGATAAAGGTTTTGGAGACAAATCAGCCTGCTTGTTTTAGAGAAGTTCTTCTGTACTGAAGGCCTCTGAGGAGTTACCAGGCAGTCTCCTTCCTATCTTGAAAATCCAACAAACCTCTCAAAAACCCCTCTTCTGAAAAAGTTTTGGGCTTACAACAAGGTGAGGGCTGTTTCAATACAGGCGTTTACCTGTGCAGGCTGAAGGCAACCATGCAACTAGCAGCACCTGAAATTGCAGGCCACTGTATATGCAGGGGATCCCTGCAGAGGAATTACATTGAGATTGGCCCTTTGAAACCAGTCCTACAGGAGCAAGCAGGCAGTATGCCCTGGCCAGCAGGCACCAAGCCCACAGATGATATTTGCGTAAAGGCACAGTCAGTTGTAGAGAGGTCCAAAAGGTTTCTGAAATGGGGCAGCACGTCATCATGCAGAAACCTGGGCATCTGATGCAACTGTTCACCTCCCAAGGACCGGTGGGAGAAGCAGCTGTTCCTTTTATACCACCAGGCAACTTCCTTTGTGGACAACCCCAAGAGGAATAAGTTTGCCTCCTCGGAGAAGACGCTCTCCAAAGAGCTGGAGAGGGAAGGCGGCCAGGAAGGCAATAGTGTGGCAGGGGTTTGAATTAAATGCAGAATGGCTATCAGGATCCAGAAAATGGATGAAATGCACTGGGAGGATAGGCAACAGCCAGGAGGAGGAGAACAAGGGGGTGAGGGAAGACCCTCTTACCTAAAGGGTGTGCCTAACAGCAGCTCTGTCAGAGCAGCCTTTTAGCTTGTGGGCTAAAAGAGAAAGAATCTCGCCCTCCTGTCAAGGTCTCTGGAGAACAGTGGGTTTAGAAAGCAACAGCCAATCCCTCTGGAAGAATCCTGTCATAAATCTGCCTTCTGATGACATAACGAGAAAAAACATGACACTGTTTCAAGAAGAGGGAGATGACTGCAAGGCCATCTGCACAGAGAAAGGACACTGCTGAGGAGTGGTAAGTACTTGCACCGAAGCCAGTGTCAAGGTGTCAGCACCCGCTGTTGGCCCTTCATGGAATTCTGCACAAAGGAGCAGGTAAGGAAAAAACCCACACCCAAACCCCAAAACTTTGGGAAACCTGACTTCCTACTACCTGGGGGGGAAATCAAACCCAAAAATCATCAGTCTGGGGCAGGTCGTGAGGCAGGTGGGAAATGCTATGATGATTTTGCACTCATGGAAATGAGTGCGGGACATCCAAGCTCTTGGAGAGCTTGGCCTGCAAGGCCAACATTTCCCAGCTTGACCAAGGGGGGGCAAATACTGCTTAGTGCTCCAGGAAAGCCATTTTGGGAAATGAGTGTGGAGATGGGAGCTGGCCACCATCTTCTACCTACTCTGGTTGGAAAGTAGCGGCTGGTTTTAAACTTCTTCAAGAAGCTTGACAGGGCAAAGGTGGTGAAGAAGAGGATGCAGCACCAGAAGAACACGTCAGGCATGTAGGGGCCGCCGCGTCCACAGGCAGGTCCTTGAAACTCCCCATGCAAATACCAACATTCCTGGAGAAACAGAGCGTCAGAACACAAAGGCAGTGCACATGCGGCAGGGAAACCTCGCATAGCTAGGGGGTTTTGAGGATCTTGGTCCAAGATCCACGACCCTGTAACTGGTCCTGCGAATGGAGATTTATATTTAATGAGCAGCTGAACAAGTGACACATGGAACTACACAGCGGAGAAATGAGATGTGAGGGGACACCATACCACACACCCTCGGCACATCCTCTGCCTGCCATTCGAGCAATCATGGCTAAAGAAGACACCAGAGGGGAAGGAAACACTGGAAACTCTTGGGGATAGAGAGAGGGAACAGGGAAGGAGGGCTAAAGACAAACATGGTAGGAAAGGAGGAGAAGAGACAAATAGTCCCTTCCCAGGGGAGGGCTCGCAGAACCTGGCCAAGAGGGGATGAAGGCTACCATAAGAGCCTGCTGTCCTAGGCTTGGGCTCTGCTTCCAGCAACAACAGCCTGAGAGGCTGCTCAGACATGCAAATTTATGCATGTACCAACAGACAGCACTGAATAAGAAAGCAAGGCCTGGGGGGCGTTTCCCCTCTGCTCAGGGCTGCTGAGGCCAGTCTGTGTGCTCCCTCCAGACTGGGCTCCCCAGGACAAGACTGGGACTCACTGGGGCTCAGGGGCTCTTATCAATGTACACCTGATGGGAGGGAATGAAGAAGAGGGAGCCGGGCTCTCCTCAGCAGCGCCTTCTGGCAGGACAAGAGGCAAAGCGCACAAACTGCAAAACATGAAATTAAAGCTGAATACAAGAAAAAACTTTCTGACTGCAACTGTGGTCGAGCACTGCAACCGGTTGCCCACAGAAGTTGTGGTGTCTCCACCCTTGGAGTCCACTCAAAACGTGAGGGGACACGTCCTGGGCAACCTGCTCTGGGTGACCCTGCTTGAGCAGGAGGGGTTGGACTCGATAATATCAAAGGTCCCGAAAACCTCAATGGTTCTATGAAAGCCACAGACAGAGATCTCTGCCTCAAGCCGAGAGGCAGCAGTCATCAGCTGACTCAGAGGAACAGGCTGGGAGACAGCTAGAAAACTGTTCCCAGTTCCTCCCTTGTCACCCCTGCCTCAGCTGTGCAAACCAGTGCACTGCTTTGTCAAGCTGCCCAGTTCTCATCCCGCTGTGATTCTACAGGTAATGTTAACACAAAGGAGTGAGACGGGAAGAGCTCTAGTTAATGGCATGGGAACCTGAAAGCACAGGACAACTTTTCTCCAAACGTGGGCAATGCTGCTTAGATTCTGTCACCTATGAAAGAGAAGGAAGAAGACAAATGGGCCAAAGGGTTACACAGGAATAAAATATGACGAAGGTGCAAGAGACATCAAAAACATTGATATGTGCCCTGGAAGACTATTTTGTAGTCAACTGACTTGCCCATACCCGACTGTGGGCATGAGGCCTCCACTCCGACTTCCACTGTTCGCCCCTTCACTGTTTCTTCCACTGCAGCACTTTCTGACGCTTCTTTTCTTCTCTTGACCTTCAAAACATTGCAAACTTGGTACTGATAAAATTTTATTTTGACTTTTCTATTTTAGAACAAAAGTCAGACTTAATATACATCCATATTTCACAACATTGTCCATGCTTATACAACAAAAACCCCCCAAAATTACTCAGGAATAAAAGATAAGCTACCTTATTCAAACAGAAGGTAAGCACTGAGAGGCCATCCAGAGAATCATGCTCAACAGTTTTAAAAAAGAACTACTACTTCCCAGGACATCCTATTTGCTCCATTTTTAGATGAGGGCCTAGGAACGTAATTAGCAGGAATGTAATGCTAGCAGAGAGAACGGGATTTTCTCTGGGGGAATTTGGACAGGACACCTTCACTAATTCACTCCATTTTCAGACACTTACCTGTATTGAAAACAAACCCACCCTGAGATCTCACTAAACAACAACTTTCCAAAGAAGCTTAACTTTGTTGTTTTGGACACATACAGCACTTAGGAAACTACTTAATTATTCAGCAATATTGACCTCATACAGACTCTCACAGTGAAGAAACCATTTGACACCTCAGCTCAGACTTGCCAAAAACACATTTAACTGAAGCCTGCATGGCTCTTGCATCCTCAGGCAGGACATCATTCAAAGTCCGCTGGAATTGACAGGAAGGTTTCCCTCAACTTGGATGGTTCTAGGTGAGAATTCAGTCCCACCTTACACTGACTGACACCCAGAAACAGGAGAACTACAGCATTGCCTAGATATATAGTCTGCTTCTCCAGACTACTTGGAATATCACTTTTAAAAAAAAAAAAACACACAAAACAGAACCACACACGCAACTTACAAGCTCATCACTGCCCTTGTTTACTTCTGTAACAGAGGTAGTATAAAATCTGGTGAATATTAGGTGACTGGACTTTCTTTAACCAACTTTAAAGTACATTTTTGCATTGCACTGCACGTCCTGAGAACAAGATAAAAGACTTAGAAACAATGCTGGACTTGCATACGATATCTTGAAACTGAAGAACTGCAAATACAGCTCTTTCAGAATTCCTGGCTGTGAATAACACGTGCCAGTGGGATGGGGACAATTGCTTTGGACGACTTGTCCATTTGATAAAGGAGACCAGAATATCTACTAAGCGCTCACAAGAAAGACCAGCAGCAGCAGCCTTTCCCAGGGACCAATAATCAGAACAGGAAACAGTAAGAAAAACACTCAGTTTTCACAACAGAGGAGGTTCAATGCAGAGAGTCCCACAGAGGTCTCAGCTGGGGCCTGAGGCTCTTCAGGGAATTCATAGAAAACCTGGAAAATGAGACACTAGAGAGGTGACAACATTTACTAATTATTCAAAAGACATTATTACTATTATTACTATCATTATTTAGAAAAACAAATGCATTCTTTCTTCAGGAAAATAGAAAAAAAAGTGTGAAGTTCAATGTCAACAAATGTAGTCAAGCACAAGGAAGAAAAACACGTGTTCCATATATATGTGCTGGAAGAGCAGGTTCCAGATATTTTGCTTTTCCTCCTCGCCTTCTTCCCCTGCTCCCTCCCATCACCTTAGAGCATGCTGCCCTAACAGATTCACAGAAATCGAAGTGACTCAATGTCTTAACCCTGAATTAACATGGAATCATTACTATGGAAACTGGATGTGTGCTTTTAAATTTAAGAAGTTCTACATTTAAGAAGCCTCCTCCTTGCCAGCACAACACATGTGGTATTGACCTGTTTAAAAAATAAACTTATTCCCCTTTTTCTGAATATTGACCCAATTCAGTTACAAAGGAACTGTAATTCAGCCCCAACAAGCTCCTGCTTTATAAATGGGAAACTTTTTCTAGTAATACTTTCAAAATTGAAAAAGAAAAAAATTAACCAATAATTTTTGTATCAGTTAAAAATCAGCACATTTTCTTCAATATTATTTACAATGCTACTACTGTACTCTGAAGATTTGTTTAAACTTAAGTAACAGGAGCATTTTTAAGCAGGCAGTATATTGGTCTCATTTCCTCAGGAATGGCAGGGGCTTTCTTCTGTCTCAGGAAGAAGATGACAACAACAGAACTCATCAGCTGTCACCAAGCTTGGACACAAAGTAATGGCGTCATTAAAAGAACCTCCACTGGCTCCCCCAGCTCCACAGCTATGAGGAAAGCACGTGCATTTGAGCATTAGATTAGCCGCTGTCAAGCTAGCTCACCAGTACTGCCACAGCTCCTGAAAAACTAGGAGGGTCTGACAGCTAGTCAAGCCTGAGAAGTTCAAAGCAGTGGGCAGGTCTGGGGCCAAGAGCGAAACCATGGGAAAGTGCTACTGCAAAATGAATCTGAACAGGAACCAGAAAGGCACGGCGTGCAACTAGCTCAACAAATAGGAGTTTTCATTTGTCCAATTTCAACAGTCAGTAGCTTCTTTGAAGTATTTCTGATAAAAGCATTACTCACTTATGCTAATGCTGCCTGTTGATGACATTTTTTGTTTACATCATTTTTTTCACCATCATACTCTCCAGAGAAGTTCCCCATTACTCGCACTTGAAATGCTGCATTTGACAAAGCGTCCTCCGTCCCATAACAAACAAAAGATTTTCTCAGCCTAACATTCAGCTAAGGTCCCGTGGACCTGCTTCATCTCCTACCTCTAACTCCTTGACAGCACTTTCAGTGGTGTCAAGATCTGGAGTGCTGTGAAACAAACAGAGAGAGTTAGTCCCACCCCAGCCAAAAAGCAATGGCGCTACATTCCTTGTAAGAGTTTAAACAACAACAAAACGTCATTCCATTGCACAAAGAAAATATTTAGCAGGCAGATGAATTCCCAGTTTATTGTTCTTAAAAAACATCCATTACTCCACAAGGACTGTTCCTTTTCAATTTTCTGCCCATTTGTATTTTGTGCATCTGAGGATACAAAGGATGAGAGATCAGATCTTTTCAGTCGATCCTCATTAACCTTTAGGATTGAGGTTTTTGACAAGGTGCCCTCAAACCAGCACCTCTCTCTTCCAGCCTATTGCAATGCCATTCTGCTCAAGGGACTAAAAGAAGGAACCAGCAGGACGTGTCTTTTAATCCCCTCCACAGTGCAAATCTGCAGAGGAACGAGCCTTCACAGCATTGGAGGTAGACCCTGTGATGCTGGGAGTTGTGTACTGCCTGCATCAAACTGTGTTTCCAACTATTAACTACATCTTTGGTAAGCCAGCTTCTCAAAAGTTGTTTGCTGCTAGGTATCGGCCAACAATAAAATGCACAGGGAGAGAGAAGGTCTCAAGGAAAGCTAAACCCATTAAGAAGTAAACAAATGTCACTTGGAAATAAGGAATTATGGTGGAGTGTAAGGAATTACGGCATGCAAGTATTCTCTGGTATATGGTCTGGCAGGCAGCCATTCTCATATCCTCCACATTCAGGGGCCCCAGCCAGAACTCGGTCAGGGATGAGAACTTTCCTTCCTCTTCAGAAAGGCCCTCTCCTTGCTTAATATGGAACAAGTTAATGAAAGGAATTACACAGCGCGCCACAGCAGAAGGACAGATATCACCCACCCAAGACTTATGCTGTGGTCATGAAGTCTTCATGAATCAGCAGGGACACAAAAGTACGATTCAGGAAGGGACGCTGTAGCGGCGATGAGGAGAAGAGGGTGGAAAGAATGGAAGAAAGCAAGGGGCGATGACAGGCTGCCAAACTCAAACAAATGCAGTGCTCTCTCTACCATCAGGAGATCTGCAGGCTGTTCAGAAATGTATGCACACTACTGGCAGTGCTGTCCAAAGGGATTACGCTGAGGGAAAGCGCTTGGTCACAGACAAGGGCAACATTTCAAGCATCTTCTGAACACCACACGACACTACAAGACAGACAACACGCCTTCCTCTCCAAAATCAACACAGAGAACAAAACAAGGAGGAAGGTTAATCCTCCTGGATCTGACACTATTCCAGCAGAATGCTAATAAGGAAAGCTAAAGAAACAACTGCGTTTCAATTCATCCCAAAATAAAGTTACGCGGCAGAATTTCAAAGACCCAGCCTACTTCTCCAAAGGAAAAAGGACACTAGCGTGGCATGAGATCTAATGTAGCTTCAGGTCTGGAGACAGCCTAATTCACGTGGTGTTCATAGCACAGTCTCTTCAATTCTTCTGCAGCTAACAACAGTCACTTCCAGAGTAAACCCAGGCCCTGGCAATGCCTGTGCACATCTCATTGTCAAAGCAAATACACTCATAAAACCACTCTCTAGGCAGAGGCTTGAGTCATTGCCTATGGCGTTTTAGCCCAGCTGCAACCTCACTGGCATGAAAACAGGGGTTTCAGGATGCCACGACACTGTTCTGTTTCTCTGATGCAGGGATACTTCCTGGCTCAAAAGGATCTCAGTCCTAGTTTCTGCATGGGTGCCACCAGCTGAAAAGAGACCTAACCTCAGTAGTTTAGAAGACTTTCCAAAAGCCTGTGAGGGCATCAACCTTGAACCGCTGTCTGATGACGATCACAGCCTTGGAACAATGTACACAGGGAGCCAGATTATGCTGAGCCACTGCTTTTTTATTAATACTTATGAATACTATCATTATTTTTTTATCAGAGGCTGAGACAGCAACAACTCATAAAGTTTCAGACCAAGTTTGAGCCCTACAGAACACTCCTTCAGCAGGACCCAATCTATAAGCACCTCCTTAAAAATACAACCCTTAAACCTAAGCAGCTCCAGCTCCTTTTTCAGAGCAGCTCAAACTTCTGGAATTATTACAGATCGCAGCCTCCGGGATTCCAAGTACCCTCTCAAACTAAAAGCTCCAGAGCTCCTCGAGTGAGCTGGTCAAGGTTTTGCCCACTCACAAAAGCACTTGTCCATCATCTCTGTCTGCCTGACTAGCAGACACAAGCAGATTCCTCCAGGGCAATACCCTCAGGGAAAGTCTCTTTTTCACTTCTAAAGGACCATCCTCTTCACTTGTTTTACATCTTCCCCAGCTGATCAGACTGCTCAGCACCCTGTGCTTCAGTTACTTTGCTGGCTGCTAACTCAAACTTCCCATTTGAGGCTTACCACACAACTGTTACCTCCCACAACCCTCCTATTCATTGTCCCCTGAACACCCAAAGGCCGCTTTCCTTTCTCTGCCTTGCATGCCAGCAGTACCACAGACAAAAACACTCTCTCTTCACTCTCATTTCTCAGGCTTGCCACTACAGCGCCTTCTAGAAACTGAGAGCAGCAGTTATCCTAAAAGTCCTGCTCAGCCCCTCTGCCTGCAGCAGAGGCACGCTCTTGTTTCAAAACAACAGGACAGGTTTGTCACAAACACATCTGAAAGAGGAGTGGCAGTGCAAGGGGAACCTTGTGAAAGAAAAAATCCCAAGAGCACAACAAACAACTACTGCCAGTGAGAGTTTCCAAAGACCCTTTCCACATCCACAACTGAGAGCCAGATTGCTAGGCCAGCGAAAGGCATATTGCTAACAGCAGACTGCCCAAGAAATAAGTACATACTTTGAGTACAGAGCTTCATGGCTGTGCTGGTTTTTGTCGGGGGATGCAACGGGTCTGCGGAATGCCTGACAGTTCGAGAACAGCGTGACCTTGAGCAGCTTGTAGTGTATCCTTCAAAGTCTGGAAAGATCCGAGAAGACCAGTACAAAAACAAGATAGTGATAAGAAGAACCATCCTGATGAACTCACCAATCATGAATTGTTAGTTACTAACTAAACCAATCATATACTAACACATACTCTGAAGAAGGGGATAAAAAGGTGTGTTAGAAAAATAAAGTAGCCATTTTGCATGATCTATTACTTGTCGTGTCCGTCTCTACCGCGACAGGTTTTGACTGGGAGAGAGTCAATTTTCCCCACAGTAGCTTGCACGGGGCTACCTTTTCGATTTTGTGCTGAAAGCAGTGCTTACACAGCATTAAGGCCTTTTCTGCTCCTCACACCACCCCACCAGGGAGTCGGCTGCGGGGGGGACAAGGCTGGGACAGCTGACCCCAACTGACCCAAGGGATATTCCAGACAATAGGATGTCATGCTCAGCAATATAACTGGGGGAAGACGAAGGAAGCGGGGACATGCCCAAGTAACTTAGGCGTGATGGAACCCTGCTTTCCTGCAAATAAAACACCTGCCAGACAACGAGAAGCAGTGAATGAATACCTGATTTTGCTTTGCTCGCGTGCACAGCTTTTGCTTGACTGATTAAACCACCTTTATCTCAACCCGCAAGTTGATTCACCCTTCCGATTCTCTCCCTCTTCCCACTGCGGGGCAGCGAGCGAGCGGCTGTGCGGGGCTTAGCTGCCGGCTGGGGTTAAACCACTACAAAGGCTCTAGAGCTTCTCAGTTGAATGCTTTAAACAAAATTTCAAAATACCGTCAGTAAAACCAGCCTCTTTTCCCACTGAAGCACGAAATCCACACACGGCAGTGAAACAGGAGCGCTTTTTACAGCGCATGTTACTCTCTCAGGCCGATGCTCAGCCTGTGCAAGGGCACAGTGAAAGAAGGCAGGAAAAGAGCAGCCCCCGCCGTCTGAATTTAGGGTCTCCTATGAACTCGCTGCTACCGGCAGTCACCAAACTGCAGGCTGTAGCTTCAACATGCTCACCTGCCGATTTTAAGTCTGTACACAAGCCTGCCTGCATGAAGAAACCTGGTTTCAGGCAACTGACAGGTACCTGCTTTCGAGGACGTCGTCGTTTCTCCCGGAACGCCAGCCTGGGGAAGGAAGCAGGAGAGCCAACGGGACGTGACTGCTCTGGAAATGCCACTGCCGACCTCCCTGAAGCTTGACAGGCCTCTTGCCCCGGGGGCTGCCAAGAACGCCCGGGCAGCACTGCGTTGCAGCCCGCCACCGATGCCAGGCTGTGAGGGACACCCCCGGCGGCTGAGGGTCCCTGCGGGGACAGCCGGCAGAAACTCCTTTCTCTCCACAGCCGCACGTCTCCGTGGTGCCCGCCAGCCTCCGCCGGACAGCCACCAGCGGCAGGCAGTCCCCTGCTGCCCCCGCAGCCCCGGGGGCGGCAGGGAGGGGCCGGGGCTGGCCGGGCCTGCGGGGGGGAGGCCAGGACCCGGCACCCCGGCCTGCCTCGAGGGGAGATGCCGCCGCCGCCTCAGCCCAGCTGCTGGCCTGCGAGGCCCCCGGGCAGCCCCGGCACTGGCGACTGCCGGGCAGCCCACCGCTCCACGGAGAGGAGCCCCCGCCACGGCCACCGGCCCCGCCGCCCGCCCTTGCCTCAGGCGGGGCCGGGCCGGGGCTGCGGCCGGAGCGGAGCCGAGGGCAGCCGAGCCCAAACGAGATGAGCCGAACCATGAGCCGAACCGAGTCGAGCGGAGCCGAGCCCAGCCGAAACGAGGTGAGCTGAACCAAGCCGAGCTGAGCCGAAGGGAGCCGAGATGAGCCAAGCCCGGCCCGGGCACCCCCTCCTTCTGCTCCAGCTCCCCATGGTGCTCTGCACTGGCTGCTGCTGCACTGCAGAGGCAGCTGCATTTTGGGGCTTGGAGCGCTTTGGGTTCCAGTGTGAGCCCGAAGCATCAGAGGAGTTGGCCTGTACCTCGTGGCAGGTCTTGCAGCTGCTTTCAGGGGGGGTCTGGGCTCTGCCCAGGCCTCTCGAGTCAACGTTAACTCTGGTGCTTAATGACAGTATGCTGGCAGTGGCCCTGGTAGCTCAGCCCTTTCTCTCCCCAGTTGCGATGATGTCAGCAGGTTTGCCTTTTCTTGGTCCAGGCACCCTTCATGCAAAGATTCCCAGAGATGTTTTTCATCCCTCCCCCAAACACACAGTGGGATTCCTGGAGGGCCACAGAAATGCAACAGCAGCAGCGTTAGGCTCTTCTGTGGTTTGGGGGAGGAAACACCCTCGTAGATAGCTGTCTGGAGCCTTTCTGGCAGCCACCTTTTACTTCTCAAACAGGCGCAACCGAAAAGCTCTGATGGTCAGTGACCTAGCTGAGCGATGATCAAAAAAGAAGCCACTTTTTGTCCCACGAAAGCCTAACAGCGACGTTTGTAGGAAAAACAATGTCCCCGTTAGTTCTCTTGTGCCAAACACAAAAACGGATTTTGGTGTAAAAGAAGAGGCTCCTAATGAACTAAATAAAAACCTAAACACAGAACGTGGGGGGCAGGACAGTCAGCATTTCCCTTTGCCCTGTAAAGTACATCCTTTCCATTAAAATGAGGAGTTCCTCTTTGTTGAACCAGGAGGCAGTCAGTGCTCACGGGCTTCTGATGGCAGCCCTGCCTGGGGAACCCAGCTCAGACAAGTGCTTGCACCACTTTGGTGCTGCTCGGGAGCATCTGGACTCCTCCTGCCTCTCAGGAAATGCCTGGATCAGAAATGAGCTCAGCCCTTCTACTCTGCCTGGGGAGCTGCCCGCTGGAAACTGGAGTGGCATTTTTCCAGGAGGAATCCTCTTTTCTGATTGCTTTTCCTCGCAGCTCACGTACCTGGGCATCTAGGGTCGAGGTAGGTTTTTCCAACCCACTTCCTCATGTCCTCTTCATGGTCACGCAGGTAAAACTACAGGGTACACCATGGTGTGTACCTTCTATCTCCTCTCTCTTGAGCAGAGGAACGCTTACTCCTAATAGCTGTGATGCGGGCCCATACAGGTGGGGAGAAGGACATAGCCTCTTTGAATTGCTGGAACTCCCGGGACAGTTCCTCTACAGCCGAGACACAGGCCCGTAGGGAGGAAGAGAGACTTCCTTCATATTGCCAGAGTTGGACAGCCAATTCATCCACCGTTTGTCCATTGCCTTCTTTCCAGGACATTACTGCCAATGAGTTGGCATAGGTTGGTGGTGCACTTCGTAGAAACTTCCGCCACATCGGTTGTGTGCATTGGACTTCATCTGGATCTGTGGGTGACTGCGCATTTTCTGGATCATTATAAATCACCTCCAGCACGGCTAATTCCCTCAGGTACTGGATACCTCTCTCCATGGTGGTCCACTTGCCTTGGTGACATGTAACTTCATCCCTGAAGGGGTATCTTTCCTTTACACCTAACAGAAGTCGCCTCCAGAGGCTGAGGACTTGTGTTTTTCTCCCAATCGCCTTGTCGATGCCCCCTTCCCTAGACAGGGATCCCAACTGCTTGGCTTCCTTACCCTCTAATTCCACACTACTAGCCCCATTATCCCAGCATCGGAGCAGCCAGATAACAATGTGCTCACCTGGGTGGCGGCTAAAATCTTTTCGCATGTCACACAACTCACTCAGGGATAGAGATCGGGTAATTATTTCAGGTTCTGCCTCTTCCTCCTGTTCTCGTGATGACCCTGATTCACCTCCATCCCTTGCTAAGTGAACCGATTTCTCCGTGTATTTCTTTTTCTGCATAGGGGCGACTGACACCCGCACAGGTTGGTTCAGCTGCAGTGCCTGTTGCCAGGGTTGGTTGCGGTAGCTGCAGTGCCTGTCGGTCTGTTTTCCCTCCCTTCCCCCGAGGGTGCTGCATAATATCAAGCAGTGGTTGGTAGATAGTGGCCAGGGCCCAGCACAGTGTGGTAAGTTGTGCCTCTCTGGAACAGGCACTGCATTTTCCTTTCCAGTATTCTATCACTTCACCAGGGTCCTGTAGCTGTTTGGGAGTGAAGTTCCAAACCATTGGAGGTGAGAAGTCCTCTAGATACCTTCCCATTTTCTCCCACATGCCATGCTACCCATGACTATTCAGCCTTGGGGCAGATCTCTGGGTGGTATTCTTAAAAAACTTTTTTTGGAGCCCTAAACAAGACCTGAAAAACATTCGGGAGACATAGCAAGATGAGCATGCTGGCTTGAACATCCCAGGGATATTCAAACGTCTCAAAAGCTGCTGTAATTAGCCTGAAGGAGGAAGGGGAGGTGAACGAGCGGGGAGAAAGTATTCCCCCCCAACTTCCCCACAGATTGGGTGCGATTACCAACAAATTCCGAGAGAGGGCGCCCGGGGCACGGGAATGACATCGACGCCGCGCACAGCTACCAGCTTAACCGCAGGACTCGTGACGTAATCATTTTGTAAGTTGACGTCACGCAGTACAGCAAAATGATAGTCCTGAGCCCGCGCCCAGAGGTGATAAACATCACCGCAGGGAACACAGAGTGCATGTAAGAACTCACACAACACTGCCACGGGAACAAATGAGCCAACACTGGGACCAGCGACTATTTAACTAATAAAAGAAATGCGTATGACAAATTTGTTTCAACACACCCTGGCCAGATCTGTCGTTATCTCAACCCTTCGTGCCCCACGTTGGGCGCCAAAAAGGACTGTTGTGGTTTCAGCCCAGCCGGCGACCAAGCACCACGAGGCTGCTCGCTCACTCCCCCACCAACAACATCTTTGTCCAGAAACAGGAACGAAGACTCTCCCCGAGACTAACGTCCTGACGATGCTCCACGAAATCTAGAGTCCCCTCTGATGCTGGTGGGAGCAAGCTAGGAAAATCTGAGTGCCAAAGCCCACGGAATTTCTGCTTTCAGCTCCAGGAAAGATTCCTGTTCATCCGTAACAGGGAAGCCAGCGTCACCCTTGCAGGGCGGGAAACAAGGCTTATCCGATCGATGCCAAAGCACCGTGTGAAGCCAGAGCGCAAAGCTGGGCAAAACCAGGGGAGCAGGGGGAAAGCCCGGCCCGGCCCCTTGGGAGCCCCGAGGGTCCCCGGGGAGTGCAAAGCCGGGCAGCTGCCCTTCCTCACGCTCCCGGCCAGCTCCTCCCTGGAAAAGCGGGCACCGGCCTCCTCAGCCATCCTGGCGGCCTGGCCGGGAAGCCCAGGGCGGTGCTGCCCAGAGCCCACCCAGCCCCGCCGTCCTCCCCTCCTCGGCACCCACCCCTTCCCCCCCGTGGGTTTGTCCCTGCAGCAACTGCAGCAGGATCGCGCCGCTTTCCGTCCCCAGCGTGCGGGGCAGGCCTGCCCAAACAGAGCCCGAGGGGTCATGGCCTGCGGGCCGAGACCAGTGGAGAGCCGCCAGGGAAACCGCCGCCTCTGTCCATCGCGCTGACGGGAGCCGCAGCAGCTCGTGCTGCTCCCAGGGCAAGCCCAGGCACCGCTTCATGCGTGGGACGTGCTGTCCCAAGAGCGGGGGTGGCGGGGACAGGCTGGCCAGCAGCGCCAAGCCCGAGGCAAAGCCTGCCGTGGGTGCAGCCGAGGGCTGGCGTGGCCTGAGTCCTGGCTGGCCCTCGGCGCCTCTGGAGAGCGCCGGAGCCACGAGAACTGGCTCGGTCCCTTTGCATCGGTGTCCTTGGAACTGGGGCAATCGCTGCCATAGACGCGGGGCCCCCCGGGCTGCTCCCCGGCCCGCTCCCCGGCCCCTGGCAGTGTCCCTCTCCATCTGCCCGCCCGCCCCTGCCGTGGGCAGGAGGTCTCCGCACCCGCGGCCCCCCGGACGAGGAGCTGGAGTGCCCGGTGCGCAGTGCCCAGGGGCCAGCTCCTGCCCACCATCACCTGCGGCTGGAGGAGCCGCACCGCGCCCGCAGGCAGCGCTGCCTGCCCTGCCCGCCCATGCTGCTGCGCCTGACCGCCTCCGCTCGGCTCGGCAAAGCTCGGCACGGCTCGGCAAAGCTCGCCTCAGTTCGGCTCTATTCGGCTCGGCTTGGCTTCGCTGTGCTTGGCTCCACTCGGCTCGGCTCAGCGGAGCTCGGCCCAGCGCCGGAGCCCCCCCAAGGCGAAGCGGTCAGGATGCTGACCAAGCAGGAGCTCTCCTTCCGCGGGTCCCGGGACATCCCTGCTGAGCTCAGCCGAAACCTCCTTGCTGGGCAGCAGCTGGCAGGACAAAGAAACCCGGGTGGGCGCAGGGCAGAGACACAGCGAGAGCGACCTGCCCTTCCTGGGAAAGAGGAGTCAGCGACGGCTCTCCTGGGACTGATGCCCCACGCCCACCCGTGCCTCTGCAGCAAACAGACTGGAAAAGGTCCCTGGCTGCCGACCCCAAACGCACTCCCCCCGCAGGAGCTCCCCGCTCAGGGCACCAGGGCTGGGCTCAGGAAGAAGCAGATTGGCACAGGTCCCGGGGGGGTTTCGCCTTCCTCTGCAGCACTGAGCACAGCCCCTTGCCGGGGTCCTTGGGGCCATTTCTGGCCAGCGAGTCCCTGCTGTTGCAGGAGCAGGAGTCCAGCTGTGCCCTCCAGCCCTCCGCCTCTCTTGGCAGGGGAACCTCACAGACCTCCATGTCTCCTGCAAAACAAGGAGCCTCACGGAAGCCGACTTTTCCCTGGTGCTTTTAAGCTGGCACACTTCAGTGGGGAGAAGAGAAAGCCTGGGGGGGCGTGTGTCTTATCTATCTGTCTATCTAAATCTGCTGGGAGGGACTGAAGATGAGGGAGCCAGGCTCTTCTCAAGAGTGCCCACAGAGCACCAGAGGCAACAGGCACAAATTAAAACACATGATATGCTCCAGCTGCACATGAGAAAACAACTTTTTCCTGTCTGGGTGGTCAAACACTGGCACAGGTTGCCCAGGGAGTTTGTGGAGTCTCTGTCCTTGGCGACATTCAAAACCCAAGGGCACATTGTCCTGTGCAACCTGCTCTAGGTGAGCCTGCTTGAGCAGGCGGGTTGGACCAGAGGAACTCTACAGGTCCCTTCCAACCTCCACCCTCCTGTGTGAGTCTGTGCTTTGGTTTCACTCCTAAAGCACCTGAACTCAGCCCTGATGCCTGCTGGAAAGGATGCTGGGACAAGGCAAGATCCCAGACTCCTCCCCAAGGACTCATCACAAAACCCTGTCTACCTAGTCCAGAATATTATATGGCAGACACACTCAGAAGAGAGAAAAGATCCTTTTATTGCGAACATCAACTGCAGCGGGGGGCGGGCCTGGGAGTCACAGGGCTTCAGCCAGTAACAGGGAAACGGCACCTACAACGACAGAGTCAGAGAGCACTGATAAACCCATGAAGGCAGGAATAGGCATGACTCGGTTCCCCTTTCTTTGGGGAACACTGTTGATGAGGAATTGTTCATAGCCCAGAAGAGATAGCTATGGCTGGCATCGACTAGGGGACAGCTCTGGTGCCTTATCCCCATGGGTAATGCCCTTAGAGACCTGTGTGCATGCACAGATGCACAGGGCCCCCATGCCACAGAGCAGGGCTCAATGGGGAGCCCCTGGGGAGCGGCCACGGAGTTATTTCCAAACCTTGCGCAGCACGGTCCCTTGCCAGTGGGTTGGACTGACTTGGAGCAGCACTGAGAGTTGGGAAAGATGGGCAGCAGAGCCTGGTACACACCTGGGCTTCTTGACCTGCTGGACCTTCCTGCTTCTTTTAAGTCCCCATCTCTTTCTCTCTTCCTTCTTTTCTTTTCTCGTTGGCATTCCTTCTCCTCTGCCAAGGCTTGTTTTCTCTTTCTTTTCTTTTGGTTTTCCTTTTCCTGGGGGGGCCTGCAAACCTTTCCATCCCACAGTATGATTAGGTAGGTAAAGCCAGGATCAACTAGAATCAGTTCTTGATTTACCCAAAGCTGACTCATTTTATCTTCTTTCCTCTGAAAGGCTCTTTAGTCCTTCTGTGCATCCCAGGGAGTCTACTGTGGTCCCTGGGGTGGTTGGAGCCAAAGCAACGGGTGCCTACAACAGAAATGTCAGAGTCAGCAGGTGGCAAGGGACACCCTGGAGTAGCAGGCGACTGTTCAGCAAAATGCTGCCTTAGCCCTACAGAGAAGATCCCTTTGGCTGATTTGCATTAGCCCTTTCTTCTAAGGGCCTCACTTTGAAACACAGGGTTCACACGGGTGTGTGACACTCAGTTCGTTTCTGGCAGCTCAACAAACACGGGGATACTGTGTCTCGGGTAGGAGGGTAGCTCCTGATGGAGCTGCCATACCTCTGCCATTTCGGACTCCACCACCGTGTCTCCCCAGCTTCTTTGAGAACATCCAGCAGAGAGGTGGGTGGTGCGTGCAGCAAGGCGTCTGTCTGGTGGTCCTTGTCTGCTCTGCCTGCAGGGCCACTTTGCTCTTCCAAATGCAGGTCTAGAAAGGAAAAGCACGTGCAGCAAAGTGACTCCTTGGAAGTAAAGCACACCTAAAGCAAAACCCACCCAAAGCCCTACACCAGCTGTCTTCTCAACGTTGAGGTTTCTGATACCCCAAGCCTCAGCCTGTGACAGCCCTCATTTCCTCCTCGTACCTGTGGCTCTGTCCATGGGTGCTGGCGACTCCCCGCCTGATGGACAGGAGCGGCTAGCCATCTCCTCCACAAAGATGTCACCGCAGTTTTCAATGAGAAACGCCACCAGCACGTACACCTGCACACATCAAACCCTCGGTCTCAACCCAGGTGCCTGAAAATGTATCACGCAGCCTTTCCCACTCCCGACCCTTGCCTCTGCACGGGCAGCTGTGGTTGTGGGGCTGGTCTTGCAGGCAGCCACCCCACCAGCATTTGCTCAAGAGAGGAGGCAGCCAGTGACCTCTGAGCAGCCAAGCTCGGATGGGCCGGCAAGGCTGCAGCCGGCTGCTCAGTACAGCGCACCTTCTTAGTCACGGCCAGCATGGCCTCGAGGGGGAGCAGGTCCTCGTTAGGTGGGCTCAGCAGATTTGGCCCAAGGCAGATGGCCAGGTTGCTGGCGGTCATTCTGCTGCTGGAGGCGTTGTGGCCGATGTGCTGGAGGAGGGCCAGCAGCTGCTTGAGGAGGAGATTGGCTCCAGGCAACTTCTCAGCCACCCTGAGGGAACAGAAACTCAACGTTAATAGAGCAGATGTTGCCCACAGCCGTCCCCAAAGCTTGCCCAACGCAGGTGGGTGGCGCAGCTTTCCGGGTGCTCTCAGCCAGCAGTCAGTGCTCCTGCGATTCAGGAAGGAAGCACGGCGTTGCTTCCCAGCTCCTCATTTCACCCAAGCCCAGGCAAGGGAAGGCTCCCTGTCCACGCCCTTTCCCCCGAAATCTAAGCCCACCCCAGCAAAAGCAAGCTGTCAGAAGACACAGCTTTTTAAGGAGACCGTCCCTTTTCAGGCAAGTCCCAGGCTTCTACCAGTCCCTCCTCAACAGGCAGGCTGCTGCCCACACTTACGCTTTCAGCTCTTCAACCTTGTCCTCCTTGCCACTCTTCTGCATCGCTGCCATCCAGTCCTCATAGAGGTCTGTCACAAGGAGCTTGGCGGGGATGCTTCGGAGGAAGTCCTGCAATGCCAGGGGCTCCAGGTGAGCCTCTGAACACTCCAGGCCAGGCAGGAGCTCTTCCAGCTGCAGGTCAGAAGTGCTCACCTTTAAGATGACGGCCAGCAGCAGCGCAGGCTAGCTGCCCAGGTCGACATCCGCACCGTGGTCCAGGGCCTCCCGCAGCTCATGAAACTCTGTCCCGCTGGCAGCTCTTCGGAATACCCCTTCTGTCGACGGTCCTTCCCACTGCAGGACAGCCAGCATCTCCTGCAGGAGGGGCAGGAGGACAGTTGCTTGGCTGAGAAGCTGCCTTCCAACAGCAGTGACCGAAGCACTGCCCCAGATCCTGCTCCCTGCCCCCCTCAAAGGGGTTGGCACCAGAAGCGTCTTCTGGGGGTGAAGGGCCCAATCCCCATCCCCGGAGCTCCTGGGGACACCCACCTCCCCTCTGGAGCAGCTGGAAGGAGGGCTGGGGACCCCCTCCCTGCCCAGGCTGGCTTACCCGGATGGGCTGGGGCAGGGAGCCGTCCTTCCCTCAGGGTGCTGCCAGGGGCTGTCCAAAGAGCACCCTGCTGCATCTGGAGCCCACCTGCCCTGGCACCTGGGCAGCGGCAAAGGGCCAGGGCAGCCCCATCCTCTTCCTCCTCCTGCTGCTGCTGTTCCCTCCTTCTGAAAAGGAAAATGGAGCAAGAGCGCATCAATGGAGACAGCCGGGCCAGCACTCCCAGAGCCTGCCCTGCCTGCAGCACGGAGCTGAGTGGTGCGGCAGGATGGGCAGGGAGCCAGCAGCTGGAACCACAGCTCCAGCTCAGCAGCTCCTGAGAGCCGGCGTGCCACTGGGACAACCTGTCCCAGCCCTCGCCCTGCCCTCCTCCAAGCTGTGGGCAGCAGGAGAGGCTCTGGGTCCCCGCAGAACCACGTCCAGTGGCTGCTGCCCAGCGGGTGTCCTCGCTCGTCCAGGTGATGTCCTCCCTTGGGGTGCCGCACCTGCATGGCGACATTCAAGGGACAAGTGAGCACAGCTCAACCATTTGCAGGACAATGCGTTTCTTTCCAGAACTCACCTGGTGAGCGGCAAAGTCCCCCAGCTTTGACAGATGGGGCTGTTGGTGGCCCTTGCTTGGGACGATCCTGCAAGAAGCAGGCTGTGCTTAGAGAGCAGCCCCGCAGCAGAAAGGGCCACCGGCACGCTGCCACCCGGCACCAGCAGCCTGAGCGCGGCAGAGCTGGGACCCTCTGCCCTCCTGGGCTCTCTGCCCCACACGGCAGGATTCCCCCCAGCGCCGCCAGCGAGGACGTGCTGGCATTCCTGGTGGCTCCCCAACCCTCTACGCTCCCCGAGTGGCACCGTGGGACCACTCTTCCCTCCATCCCTGCCACACAAGCTCACCCTGCTGGCAGCAGACGCCGGCACAGCCAGAGGCGGGTGAAAGGCAGCCATTCTCACCTCTGTCTGGCCCTCCATCAGCCTCTCCAGGCTCCTGGCGCTGAACGTCCTCCACTGGGCAAAAGAGAAGGAGCGGAGGAAGGTGAGCAGCGATGCCTCTGCTGCTTGACTGGAGGACCAGGGCTCGGGGACAGAGCCCAGACCGGAGAGACATTCACGGCGTGGCGGCGGCTCAGCTCCTTCTCCAGGGGTCTGAGGGAGGGGAGACGGGTCACGCGGGCTCTCTTTGCTCCTCCTGGTGTCCTGTGCACCGGGAAGGGACAGGGAGAGAGCTGGCTGAGCCCCAAGCTGCCCCTTCTCTCCTGTGAGGCAGCTCTGCCAGAGAGCTGCCGGCAGCCGCGAGGGCACCTCTCCCCAGCTGGGGAGCTGTGTTTCCCCGTCCGGCTGCGCTTGGAGCATCCCCCCTGGCTTACCCCAGCAGTGTGCCCACCCACAGCTCCTTCAGTGCCTGGGAGCTGCAGAAAGAGAGGAGAACCAGCGTCAGGCCCCACTGCCCCCCAGCCCATGGGCAGAGACAGGCACCTGCGCAGCCCTGCCCCGTGGGGGAGGACACAGGGGCAGAACGAAGCCCCGCGGGGCAGGACAGAGATGCTGCCCAAGCCCTGGCTCCCCATGTCCTGCCAGAGCAGCTGCTTTTGCCCTTCTCTTCTGGGGACCCAAAGGGCACCAGGGGATGCAGGACCTGGCAATGCCCCCATCCCTCCTTGCCGGCGTGCTTCCCGCTCCCTGCCCAGGCTCTGCACGCAGGGCAGAGGCCGTTCACAGGATGGCGTGGGCAGGGTTGGGAACCTCTCCTGCCCAGCCATGGGACGTGGCACCACGACTCACCTGAAAGCGGCAACGCAGGAGCCGGTGGGCCAGATGAGGATGGTGGAGGTCCTGTCCTCATTGCTGCCTTCCTCCTCCTCTTTTTCCTCCCCCACTGCCTCCTTTCCGCCGCTCAGCACCCACAGCTGGTCCAGGGCCAGGCGGAGCTGTGGGCGCAGGGTGGTGCCATGTCTACAGAGAGGAGAGGCAGGCGGTGAGCTGGAGGTGGCCTCCTGGGGGTCCCCCCGGGCAGAGCCCCGTCCCCCACCTGCCCTTGGGACGGACATCGATGGGTGCATCCAGCACCACGGTCCCGGGGCCTAGGGCTGGTGCCGGGGTGTCCCTGCCCTGGTGGCAGGGCCAGGGATGGGGGAAAGGCAGCTGGGCTCTGAGGGTCTTACTGCAACTTGGCGATCACCACTTCCTCCTGGAGGAGGAGAAGGCGTCTCTTGCTCCTCTTGCGGCCCCATGTCAGCCGCACGTCCGTGCTCAGCACCGGCTCGGCGTCGGTGAGAGCCTCCCTGCAGAGCAGAGCGCAGCGAGCATGAGAAAGGCTGCAGCTGCAGGTCCTGGCCGTGCCCGCGTGTCCCCAAGGCACGGGGAGAGCCCACCTGGAGCCACAGCAGCAGTTGGCCTGGCCCATCCTGCCCAGGAGAGGAGGACCCTCACCGTGGACCAAGGACGCGGGCCAGTCGGCAACAGCAGGGATGGGAAGCGAGGTGCCGGTGCCAGCTCAGTGCTGCTCGGCCAGATCCTGCCTCCTCCCAGCACTCCTCCGTGCCAGCACAGCTCCGTGCTGCTGTCTCTGGTGGCTGTGGGCTTCAACTGACCAACATTCCGAGCCCAATGGAAAGTGGGAGGGGCACTGGGGTGAGAGTTCTCTCCAGTATGGCCGTCTCTGCCTGGCACTGGGGAGCCCAGGGCTGGATGGACACAGCAGAGGGGAAGGACCACCTACCTCCACCTGTTGCCAATGCTTTCCCTGCTGCAGCCCAGGATGCAGTTAGCCTTCTTTGCCCCAAGGGCACTTTTCTGGCTCTAAATCGGTCAACTTGGCATCCACCATGAGCCCAGGTGTCTGCACAGCTGCTTTCCAGCTGGGTGTCCCCCAGCAGTTACTGGTGCAAGGGCTTGTTCATCCCCAGGTCTCCAGGACTTTGCTCTTCCCCTTGTTGAACCACATGAGGTTCCTGTCAGCCCCTTTCTCCAGCCTGTCAAGATCCCCCTGATTGACAGCAGGACCCTCCGGCGCGTGAGCCTCTCCTCCCGGTTGTGTGCCACCTGCAAGCTGCCTGAGGGTCCACTCTGCCCCGTCTCCCAGACCAGGGAATGTGAACAGGTCCCGCATGGTGCAATGCAGGGGGTGCACACACGCGCTTTGATAGCCCATCACTTGTCACAGGAGGTTCAGAAATTTAGGGGGAAAATCCATATTGGTTTGGGTATTATTTACACAGTGCTTCCCCTTTGTATTCCTGCAAGCTATTAAAAGGTGTTCAAAATGTCTCCCTTTTCATTTGAATGTCACAGCTCTTCACAGTGCTGATGTTGTGTGTAACATTGGATCAGGTTGTACTCCCGCATAGATCGTTAGATAGTATGTAGCCTAGATTATTAGGTAGAAGATAGCAGATTATCTGCATTAATTGTGCTAACACCAACGACAGGAGGTTGCGTCTAGCTCTTGAGCCGAAGGATAAAAATCCAAGGTGTCTATTGAACTCAGTGGGCTATTGATCAGCAGATTGAATTCACCATGTTCAAAAAAGAAAAGGTACGTGAGAAAGGCATATTCCATCTTGACTGCTACAATGCCTGTTTTGGTAGGAATGAAGATATATTATCCATGCCCCTCCTGCCACTCCCTTCCAAAAAAAAAGGACTAGAGAAAAAGATTCAACTGCTAGCGCAATGGGGCTTTTAATAGCCAAGTAAATTTCCCTAGATCATTCCCATTCAATGAGCCACTTTGTCTGACATTCTGCCTCTACTTGGTACCAACAGAAGACTCTACCTGTGCCATGCTATGGAAGATGTAGAATTCCTCTCTGATCCAGAACTTTCCACCTACAACCAAAACCGTAGTGAAGTTTTCCTCCACCTCAACCACTCCCTGGTGCCTCTTCCCCAGGGAAAGTCTTTCCTCTGTCACTCTGTGATCATAGCTGGTCACGGGCAATGCAAGCCCCAAGCCTCAGCCACCGTCCGAGGCCACCAACCCCCTTTAGCCATACGCAAGATGTCAAACTCCTTTTCAGCTGCAGGAGAAGGGTTAATAGAAATGGATGCACACGGCACAGTCTATTCCAGAATAGCCACAGCGGTTAAAAGCTTTCCGTGTCCTGGATTGGTGGTTTTTCAGGACCAGCTCCTGGGTGCCGTTGCACGAGGCTAGCGATAGCTCTATTTCATGTAGGTAATTCAGGCTTAATCCTTTGTCCCCACATGCCCAGCAGCACAGTCACAGTGGGCTGTGTTTGAGCAGCCTGCTCCACTGGACTTGTGGCAAATGTCCACATCCCTGCTCTTCTGTTGTCTGCGTAGGGTCCTGGTCAATACAACAAGCTGTTTTCCCTGGAAATGACCTTCGTGGCTAAAGGCAGACTCCTCCTTGTGGACGACAGTTAAGCTGTGGGAATGTCTCTGGCACCCATGCTGTGCCAGCTTTCAATCCCCAAGAGACTGGAACCGAGGCAGGTCCAACAGGAAGAAAATTTGCAATTGTTACTGAAAGAGGGGAGCAACCACCGGCGCTGAAGAGCCATTCATATCCTGCCGAAAGCCACAGGGAAATGCAATGTGTGGTGAGCTTAGGCAGGAATACTCCTGTACGTGGAGCAGCACACTTGGTTATTAAGGCTTTATCCTTGGCTTTCCCGTAGTGCTGACCGCTGTGACTGCTGCCTGTTCTTTCCTGCCATGCTGGCTGCACCCATGTGTGGGGCTGTCCTTGGGAAGGGCACCAGAGACGAGAAACCCCCTGGGAGAGGGGCGGGGAGAAGCTCTTCTCCAGAGATTTGCCAGAAAGTCTCCAGAGCATCCCTTTTCCAGCCCATGAGATGCTCTGTGTGACAAGAGAAGGTGCCCGTTGGTCCAATGGATGAGGCCCTGCAGGGTTCCCATCAGGGTCCTTTGACCTACCCATCTTCCAGCCGCCACTCCAGGGGCTGGGGGTCTCACGAAGGGCAGAGCCCTGTCCCCCACCTGCCGTCGGGACAGACATTGGTGCATCCAGCCATTAAAACCTGCCGAGGCCAGTTAAGCAGGAAAAAGAGATGAGCCACACTGCGCATGCCCAAAGGGCGGACACTATGTCAAAGATAACATCCAGCGAAGCCTGCTGACTGCTGCCCTCCTCTTGCAGCTCCTCCACTTGCTGAGGGACTCCACCAGCGGTGGCACACCTTGGGCGGGTGCAGGCTCAGGAGGGGAGGTGTGGGCTTTGCAGCCTTCCACCTGGGCAGCAGCTTCCCTGGTAGGAAGCTCTGTCAGGGTGGCCACCCCCAGCTAGCCCGGCCAGGCAGCCGCAGAGCGCAGCCCTCCCTTGCCTGCTCTCTGCCAGCACGCTCCTAATTCTCTGGCGACCTCGGGCTGCTGGGCAGGCTTGCACGGCCACCAGCCAGCTTGGGTTGGCCGTCAGGGCCGCAGCCCGAGGCGGCGGGTGAGCAGAGCGGGCAGCAGCCCCACCGCTGGGGGTCCGTTGCCCTTCCTGCGCTAACGGCCGCTCCCGCCAGCCGGTGCTCCTCAGGGGCGGGTTCTTCGCGCCTTCCCGCCCTGTGCGAACGACCGCTGGGGAGCGCTGGCACCCCCCCGGCTCTCGCCCGCCGCCCAAGGGTGCCGGGGGGCCCGAACCCCCCTCAGAGGTAGAGGAAATGGCCGCCTCACGGCTGTGCGGCGGAAGGCACTGAGTGGCACCCCCCCGGCCTGGGCAGGAGCCAGAGGCAGCGCTGTCCTCTGGGGGGCACCTGGTCCTGGAGTGCCAGGGCAAGGTGCCTGGAGATTGGGGAGAGTTGTCCACAGGCTGTTTTCCAGAAGAAGCATGGTTCTCCTCTGTCGGCTTCTCTGGTCAGCGACAACGTTTCATTCCCCTGGGTTTGGGAGGGGTTTGTTGGTGGTTGTTCTCCGTGACTTGTTTTTTCCTCTGTTGTGAGTGAAATGTTTGGGATTGCTTCAGGGATTGCCGGGCCACAGCAGGGGTGAAGAAGAGGGGTAAAAGGCGTCCCAGAAGCCACGGGGGGGCTGAGCCCCGGGCGGGAGCAGCTGTCGGTCAGAGAGCAGCAGGCTGCTGCTGGGGAGGTTTCACCAAGCAAGGAAGTGTGGGTTTTTGCCAGCTGGCTTGTGTCCTTTTCATTTCTTCCTGGTACAAAAGCCCCGTGAATTGTTATGAAAGTGCTAAGTGGTGTCTGCCGGTATGAAAAGCAGCGATTTCTTTCCTAATTACCACAGCGGCTGGTCAGATGCGCGAGTGTAAAAAAATCCAGGAATAGCATTTTAAAAACTATGTCCCACAATGCAAAAACCCGCACTGTTTGTCTTTAGTTATTGGTGGAGACATGTGCCATGACAGACAATGTGAAAACCGGCTTTGATTTGGAGAAGGGGCGTTATGAAACAGTATTCAAAGGGCTACACAAGTTATTTCACGCAGGACTTGCACATGTTTCTGTGATGTCTCTGGTGGCCCTTCCTGGCATCTGCTAGGCTGTTAACAACCGTGAAGTCCAGGAGATCCACATTTTGACATCTGTCTTGGGAATCTAGGAGTCAGGGCATGAAATGCCCACCTGTGACAATTCTTGAACTTTAGAGGAGGTAAGGTCTGGATGCCCACAGTGTGATGCCATCCCTTCCCTTAATGAGCTGACAACCCAGATCGGACCACCCTTGGTACCTGTTGAGCTGTGGGTGTATGTTTCAGTGGGGGATCGTCATGAGTTTGTGGTATTGCAGGGAGGTACTTTTGAATCTGGCTACACCTGGAATATATTTTTGATTGTATGTTCAAGCAAGCAAACAAAACCTCATGGGGTGGCAGTGGAGTGATGAAACTGAACAGGTTCTCTCTCTTCTTGTTGAGGGTGGTTTTGGTTTTTTCTCCATATGATGGAATACAGAAAAATGGGCTCAAGCCCTGACCTGAGCTCTCAGCAGTGATACCAGTCTTCCCTCTGAACAGAACTGGCTCACTGATGTGCAGAAAATTGCAAATTAGTGGGACTACAATTAAGAAGCAGCAGTACTAAAGGTGGGTGTGACTTGTGCGGTAGAAAAGATGCTCCTTTTCTAGGTGGTGGAAAGCATATTCTGCTTTCCCTGACTCCCACACAGCCCCTTGGTTTCCGGCAGGCTTCCCACCAGCGCCTCTGCAAGCCTGTTCTTAGGTGCAACCAAAAGGACAATTTTCTCTTTATTATTCCCACACCTCAGAGGCAATTCTGCTTTCACTGAACTGAATGGAAATTTGTGAGTAAAGATGATGTTTAGATTCATCTGCAGTGCCACAGTAGAGTTCACGGGGCCCTGCCCCATCTTCAATAAATTTCAGCTTTGTGTTGTGGTTTTCACTGGAGTGACAGCTACTGAATTGGAGAAGACCCATGGGAGAAAATAAACTGATGACAGAAGTTTTGAGCGATGGGCTTGGGAACCACAGATGTGCACGTTTATGGAGTACATCTCTTTCAATCTCCTGAGAGGATTTTTTTTTCCTCTCATAACTTGAGTAGGATGGAAATCTTTTTGGTCTGGTGGATTTGATATTTTTAACTTCACTTTTTACTGTGTTGCAAAAAAAAATGCACGCACTCTTACCATTTACATCCCACAGTGTTACCCACTGGTCAGAAATGTCTGAGGCTTTCACATCTATTCCGTACCTCTGCTAACACTGTGCCAGTCTTGATCTGGTCAAATGAGAGCAGCTACTGCGAATAACGTTCTTGACTTCCCCATCTCCTCACTCTGGTTTTCCTCTGTTTCTCAGGCATATGCTTTCTCCAGACTGCATATGAGGGTGAGAGATTACTAGAGTCCTTCCTTATTCCTAAAGGCATCTGAAAATTCTGTTAGGAGTCACTTGCTGTAAGATTATCTCCTGAAGTCATCGCAGAAATATCTAAGATTTTGTAGAAATTCTTTTGAGGCTCAGGAAGGTATGATTCTTTTATTATGCTCAGTTTAACAAAAGTCTCTGTAGCCTTGGTCTCATCTTCTTTAATGATACATTTGAGGATTAGTGGTTCTCCCAAGCAGGGTGCCCTGCTGTTGAATTAGCCAGGCACAGCACAGAACCCTTGGTCTGGCCGCAGTGAATACTTTTTTGGATAGGCTCAGACGAGCATGGTGAGTTTATGTTACTTCAAGGATTTGCTGCAACATCTGTGCCTTTTTTGACCCAATAGTGCCTTTTAAAGCCATAGACTTCCCCCCAATGAACCAGTCTGAGACTCTGTAGAGCACAGGATTACTGCACTATAATATAAGGTATTAATATAGCAGCAAAGCAGTCTTCCTTGCTGGAATACCTACCTAGCCTTCCTACCATGATAACAGTTTCATAATGTGTGTACTGGAATGAAAATGCTCATAAATGCAACATGAATATTTGCTAACTGCAGGTATTTTTGCAGTGCTGATCCCTCTAATACGGAGGCAGATGTAACGATAGTCACCTGTGTACTTCTATGAGTCTGTGCAATGTTTAGTTTGTTAATGGACTGGAGAGTGATTTCTGATGATGATTCATGCCTTATCAGAAAGGGAAGAAGTGGATGTGGAAATGGCAGGAGAGACTGGGAGCTTAAGTTTATAAATAATGGTAGCATCTGACAGTTCATCCAGTCTCAGTGGAAACTGGGAACAGCGCTAAGCACTGGATCTCGGTGAATGGTCAGAGTAGGGTGGGAGAAGGCACCGTGGCTTTATTCAGATCTTCCCTTCAGTTGACTTAAGTAAGAGTGGATGAAAACCCTCTTGTAAAGAACCACTTTTGCATCTTCCTCCAGACTTTGAGGAGTTTTGCCTTTTTATTTATACTAATGTACAGTCTTTAAAATATTTTCCCCTGGAAAAGTGTATCGATCTATGTGTTTCTTACTTATCGAAGTGTGTTAACATTAACTATTAGATAAAGAAGCTCTGTTGTATCAGAACCACTAGACGAATATTGTTACAGAACTGTATGGAAGTGGTGGTATAATTTAACTATGATTGCTCAGACAATCGTAGCAGGTTATTTTTATCAAAAGAATTGGTGCTGACTTGGAGTTGCTAACACTTATGGAAGCTCATTTTATGAAGCATAAAAGCATGGGTAAAACAAGTGTGTTAAAGGTGATGGTAGGATGGGATTCAATGTGAGCCTTACATGCCAGGTGAGATTTCATAAATCAGACAACCAAGTAGATGGCTTCCTTGTGAACTGGTATGCATCTGGGATTAATTTAGGGACTAATGCCATTGGGATTAACTTCGGGACTAATGCCATTGCACAGTTGTGGCCTGATTCTACATTTCCCTTAAAGACATTTTTAAGTAGGAAGCTGAGGATTCAACTCAATTTGTACAAGTCTTTGTTTCCTCTGAGAAATACTAAGTTTTTGCTGTAAAACTAAAAGATGCCCAAGCTGAATGAGCCTTAGCTTTCAAACAAAATCAGTGCTTTCCATGGGAAACATCCATAGACTCTTTAAAGATGTTTTTGTAGAGCCCTGCACACATCCTCTGCAAAACTACTCCTTTTTTTTCTCAACAGCTCTATTGGCAGTGTAATTTCTTCGACTGCCAAAACAACATTTTGAAATGCAAGTGCTAAACTGCTGTGCAACTTTGGACAAGGCACCTTTAAATTACTTTCTGTCAAATTCCAACAAAGTAGGAAAAACTATTTCTTTTTCTCTGTTCACATTCTGAATGAGAGTAGCATAGTTCAGCTGGAAGGGACCTACAAGTCCCTACTAGTCCTCCTGCCTGACAGCTTCATGGCTGACCAAAAGTTCCAAGCATGGTATTAAGGGCATTGTCCAAATGCCTCTTCAACACTGACAGGCATGGGGCATCCACCACCTCTCCAGGAAGCCTGTTTCAGGGTGTGACCACCCTCTTGGGAAAGAAATGTCTCCTCACGTCAAGTCCAGACCTCCCCTGACAGTGTAGCAGCAAATGTCCCTTGGTGCGCTGGTAAGGAAACCATGCATGCTCTCTGCATCTCTGCAGAGGGAACCAAACCCCTGTCTTTCACCTCTGGCATCACCACAACCAAAGGAATGTCTGTGGCATAAATGCCCTTATTTACATAGTCTGAAGGTACAGATCAATTCTGGCACCAACGCACAAAATGGCAAGGAGAGTACCTCTCTTAATCTCTCAGTACTCAAAATACTAAATCCTAAAGGAAAAGGAGACTTGCCAGGGTTTGAGGTAAGATCCGAACATCTTCCCACAAACCGAGGTAGGCAAAGAACTCTCAGAAAGGTTCAAGTCACAAAGGAGCTCTGAAGCTTTTACCCCATGGCTGAAGCGTGTTTTGTATTCTGTATAAACTCGGCCAACGGGTGCGTTGAATAGAGAGGCTGCGCAGCTTGGTTTCAGTGGGACAAGGGGATGTGGCGGCGACAGTAGCAATGGGCTATTTTGACAGTTTGGAAGAGCTGCCGTTTGCCTGGCTGGGCTTTGCTCACGGATCCAAATGGTCCAGGTCTGAATACGACCAACCTTTCCTTCCACCACACCGGTGTCGCCTCTGCGCGCTTGTTTCTCAAAGCCTGGCTTACTTCCGTGGCGGGCTGTTGGCACCCACCATCCCAGCCTAGGGCTCTGGTTACACTTTGGCTTTCCTCCAGGCTGCAGCTGCCAAAATCACCCCCCCTTTCTCCCCAGGAAAAGGGTTCGTGTCCAGCCACATCAAGTCCCTGTTCCTCCTGGCTGCGGGGCCGCATAGGCTTTAGCTCTGGCACAGAGAGGGGACGGCTAATAGGGGTGGTCTCTGCGCTGCATGCTTGGTTTCTGCCATGGCCCAAGAGGAACAGCACCAGGCTTGGCCTTGGGAGCCGAGTGGCAGAGCAGGTGTCAGGGACACCCAGCAGCTGGGCCCAGGGCATGGCCACCAAGGGCAGGGAGAGACCCCCCGGGCCTCCTGGGCACAGCGACAGCCTGTGGAATGATTGCTGGAGGTGACGTGTCTGTATGACACACGCCCCCCCGCCGCCCCTCAAGGGAAGGTGAACCTCCAGGGAGGAACGCAGTGGACACGTAAAGAATCGGTTCCATGGCAGTTCCCTAAGCAACATAACCTGCAACTTTAGATGTCAGCAACACCAGGGGAGCTTGGTATGCTGACTCTGAAAAGTAACACGGAGGGCGGGGCCGAGCGGAGCTGAGATGCCACGGCCAGGCTCTGTGATCGCAGGGGTAGGCAACTAGAACGATCGGAATGAGAACGGTTGGTCCCTGCATTGAATCCACTGAAGCAAGGAGGTAAAATAACGGGGGTTCTGTCGAGCTAACGCCCTCCACTTCTGGTTTATATCACACGTGCCCACTTCTGGGTTACTGACACGCAACAGCAGGTCCTTTGGGTGAACTTTGCTCATTACAACACCAAAACACACCTCCATCCCCAAAGGTACCCACCTCCAAGGTGTGACCACCCCCCCACTGAGCATGCGCTCTGAATTTTCTCTAGCATACACCTTTAAAAGCAAAGCAAGAGAACTTTATACCAATCAAAGGAAAGGTGTGTATGACTAGAGTCACTCAAGCTCCACCTAAAAAATCAGAAAATATAAAAGGGATTAAGAGAGGAGAAATGTTAGGGAAGACACCATCATAGACAAGTCAGGAGGACACCGCTGACTTCTGGGATCGCTCGACGGGCTGACCCTTTCCCCTCCCAGGGACGCCTCTTGCATGAGATTTGAACACTCGGCTGTACCGAGTGCTTCCCCGGGAAACTTAGAATTCTTTAGAGCTCTTTTCTTTCATCATTTCATGTGCTTGTAGTCGACTGTATTGCCACCTGCACGTGCTTTGCAGACAGTCTATTTATCACGGGCAATCCAAAAGAACCTGTCCTGTTTCTTTAATAAGCTGCGCTGCTCATTCATCTAGTCGTGATAGTTCGTTAGCGCAACCAAACTCCCTAAGTCTGGTCATTCTCCTGCGTTGAACGTGGCTAAGCCGAGAGTGCAGTAGGCTATTAAGGGCATCTGTCATCATGATGGTTCAGCACGTTGAACGCAACCACACTTAGAGCGTCAAATTGGACATCATTCAGAAAGAAATTAAACCCAGCCGCCCCCAGCCCCTCTGACATCTGAGGATAAGTTGGAACGCAAGGCGGTTTATTTTCTGCCAAACTTCTGGACTCGGTAACACAACACAGCCCCCAAGGCCTTCCTCCGATGGATAGCTGTGGCAAGACCAAGGGAATGCCTTCTTGAGGAGCACTGCAGAGCTTGCCGTCCTCACTCCCTGCAGAACCAGTGGCAGCAGCCGTAAGAAGTGGGATGCAGAGATGTTGCCGGGGTCCCAGTGCCTTGGAGCACCCGCTGGTGGCCCAAAGGCGCGGGAAGGATTCTTGCCCCCAAGGTCGATCAGGCCGCGGGCATTTGGCCACTCTCGGAAGCCCCTGAGATGGCTCCAGGTTGAGGGAGAACAGGGCTTGGGCATCTTCTGGGAGGTGTGACCAGCCTGTGGGACCAGGAGGCAGGTCTTGCTCACATGCTCAGGGAATAGCCGATCGCCAGCTCTGGGGTCAGGAAGGAATTTTCCCCCGGGGCAGATTGGCACTGGGCCCCGGGGGTTTTTTGCCTTCCTCTGCAGCACTGAGCGGGACCACTTGTCAGGGCTCCTCCGGTCCGTTTTGGCTAGGTTACTGCCTGCTGCTTGTGCTCCACGAAGGTGGCCCTCGTGCCCCACATCCGGGGGAGGAAGCTTTCTGACTCCCACGGTGGGCTCCAAGGGATGCTCCTGGGGGGTTGCTTCTTGTCCTCTGTAGCATGGAGCACAGCCCCTTGTCAGGGCTCCTCTGGGCCCTTTCGGCTAGGTCCTTGCCTGCTGCTCTTGCACCTCCAAGGCACCGCTCGTGCCCTGGCTCTCTCTGGCTCTCTTGCCCAGTGCAAGTCTGGAGCGGGAGCGAGCTCTGCTCTTCCCTTAACTCCATTTCCCCAGGGGTTCTGGCTTGGGCAAAACAGCCTGTGCTTGGAAGGGCTCCAGGTTCGCTGCCCCATCAGGAGCTGCCACTTTTCACCTCTCCCTGCATGCAAATCAAGCGCAGGGCTGGCACGAGAGCGCCTTTCATGCATCGTTGGCCAAGAAGCACAGCAGCGGAGCAAGTTCTGGAAGGCAAAAGGTATGCTTGTCATCGCTATGTGTCATACTTTTGAGAATACCACACACCTCTTCGTCTTTATGTTTGTCGTCATTGTCTTCTTTTGTGTGTGGTCAGTCCCGATCCTCATTCTTTGTGTTCTTACTCTTCAGGAAGCAGGGACTGCTTGGCCTGTATTCCTCCTGCTGCTTTCTGTAGCTCTGTGACTTGCCTTTGCCAGGCTGCAAGGGATGTTTTTTCAAGCTCAACTGAAGAATGCATCAGCCTGCTCCTGGCTATACAGGCACATTGTGTTAAGGCTTGTGAGCATCGGCTCTGAAACAGACTCAGAAAAAACCCCATAAAATAATATTAAAAAAAATCCTGTTTCCACTTGTAACCTTTGTGTCATGTGTTTTTGGAGCTGAAAACCCCCTGGTGTTTCAGGCAAATACCGGTCTTGTTATTTGACTCAGGGTGAGCGCAGGGAATAGAAATAGATTAGACTAGACCAGAATAGTTATGCTATGTTGTGCCCAGAGTTGTGCATGACAAGCTCTGACCTAGGTCTGAGGGCTCCCTCCAGGAGAGCAGCTCTCTGCAGTGCAGGTCCCAGGCCCATCCAGGAGACAAACGCAGGGAGAGGCACACCTGCAACATGGCTCAGGCAGGGACTGAAGGCCCCAGGCTGAGCTGAGACATGTCCCCGGGCCCTTGTCAGGAGACGGTGAGGGTGACATCGCGAGATCTTCCGAATGCCGTTCCCTACATCTCCCCCTCCCTATGACTAGCTAGCTTCTATGCTTATGAACAGTTCTACACAAAGAAATAACTGTGTAAAGTACTATGAGCATAAGCATATTTCTACAACTAAGTTGAAACACTGTATCTTAAACACACGTAAATGTCTCATTTACCTTGCAGAGCAAGGAGCTCCTTCACAGAGAATTCACACAAGTGGTAAATGGAAAGTTAAGGCTAGGAAAGAATTACTTCTATTACTTTATAAAGTTTATCGTTGGTATGCTGATGTTAAGGCTTACTGTCTGGGGCATCCAGATTCCTGGCTGTGAGCGATTCTGACTCTTCTGTTGACACTTGTTCGTACACAATGTTTTCAGTTCCGTCTCTGACAGCCGGATCCCATAAAGACACGTATTGTTGGGCTCTGAGAGGGATGTCATCCAGATACACATCAGGGCCCCCCGATTGGTTTTGCATCCACTGCCAGAAATTTGTAGCGGATACCCAAGGTGTCACAAGCCAGGAAAGGATGACAGCGATCCTCGCCCGAGACAACGCAGCTCAAATGGCCCATCCCATTGGCGTGTCTGAGGGTCACGCACGCGGACCAACGGGTAGGGGCCTTTCTCTTCCGTGCTCGTAAAATGTCGTCGCGCCGCCGTCTGCTCCAGATCCCCTCCAACTGTCTGATTTAATGAAGTTAACGCAGTTAACAGAAGACGCTGTGTACGGAGAACAGGTGAGTTATCCCATAACCAGGAGGGCTCCGCCTGCTCCCCCTCCCTAAGCCGATCGAGTAAGGCCTTTAAAGTTCGATGTGCTCGTTCTACAATGGCCTGGCCGGTGCTATTATAAGGGATGCCATGTTTACTTAACAAGCTGGACAAGGTAAAATTATTACAATAGCTAAAATCACAATAACTACAATAATGCCCATAATTCTTTGAGCCAACCCGTTACCCCTAATGACCCAGACCATGAGGACTATGAGGAAGATGAACCATCCATACATTCTTGTGCCATCTTGCTCCGCGAACTCAGCCCAGCAATCGGTAGGTGCCAGCTTTCCGTAGGGGTCCCCACAGAGGCAACGATGGCCTCACCGTACACCAGCCCGATGCTCTTCGGAAAATCCCGGTATTTATACATTTGCAGAGGAACGGGTTTTAGCACACGTGGCCAGCGGGTGCCAAAAGTCCGCCTCGGTTGCAATCTATGACGCATGCGCTCGCTGGCCAGGCGCGCTGCACGAGTCATAGCCATCTTGTCTATTGGTTCGTGGGCTTTATGATGCGGTTGCGGTGCACAGAGAATCTTGACCTGTTATGTTAGCCAAGGTGACCTATACATTAGTTTTTGACTGAGGTGGTATTCATATTACCACACCATCTACGATGCTCCAGATGATGATGGTCGTGCAAATTCAACAGGAGTCCATTGGGGGCCTGTACCTGTGAAAACACAATATCAACCTCGTTCCCAGGATATTAATGGAAATAGACCTTACCCCTAATTTTGGCTTCAACTAACTTTGACGTTTACCCCACACTGTCTTCCCATAATTGTAGGGTTCGGCGTTTGGAAGATCTTGCGATGTCACGGAAAGTTAGAGGGTTAGTCGCAGCCTTATGATGTGTCTGTAATCCCGCCTACCCTTGTTAGTATAAAAGGAATTGACTGCGCAATAAAAGGCGAAAGTTGGCGCTCACAATGTGTGTGTTATCTGTCTCTTTCCCTGATCTGGGGGGTGATCAGTGATCTAATCGTGGCACCTTGATATGCGGCGAGCGCTACATAATGGTGACCCCGACGTGATCGGTCGCACTAGGCGACGATGGAACTTGCGCAAGTGATTCAGGTGTTGAAAGTGTTGGATGATGAGGTGGGTGCTCACGGAACGATTAGGAGGGGCCCCACGGGCGAATGCATCCAATGGGTGCTGCGCCGGGGAGGGATGGGCTCTCCCAGAGAAGTATTAAGTCCCCCAAATTGGGGAGAGATTCGGGAACTGTTGCTCCAGTCGGCGCTTGCGGGTGAGCGCAGAGCGGCGGAACGATTACAAGCGTGGGGGAGAGTGGAGGAGGTAGTTACGGCAGGACGGAAAGCTGGGGAGTGTTGGTCGGCGGCGCGAGCTGTTTTGTTTGCCAATGAAGCGCCGCCTCAAAAACAAGGGGGGGCAGTGCCCCCAGGGACAGTGAGTCAAACTCAGACGGAGTGGGCGGCTGTGGAGTGGGGCTCACAGAGCGGTCCATCTCTGACTGAGAGCGTGGATGCGGAGGGTGCGGCAGAGACGGAGGTTTTTCCTGTAGGGACGGTACCAGCGGGGACGGACGAGCCCCCTCTGCAGTGTCCATGGGCGGAGTTACGGCGGGAGGTTCGGAAGGATTTGGAGGAATGCCTCCTGGACTGGGTTCCAGGCAAGGATGTTAAGGGAGATTTATACCGTCAGTTGAGAGAGTGGGAGGAACGGCCACCCGCGGAGGGGATAACTGGGAGGCAGCGGGGGTTGGAGACTGTGGCAGAGGAGGGAACACCCCCGCGGGGGAAATCAGGCGCCCTTGCCGGAAGAGCGGACTGAGCGTCCTGAGCCTTTGCCTGAGCCTATGCCTGCTGAGCCGTCAGCTGCTCTCCCTCCGGCGCTTCCTCCGCCCCCTCCCTCCTCCCTTCCTTTTCCGCCCCCCCACCTCCGCCCACTTGCAGCGGCGCATGTCAGCCGGCCATGGAATGGCCGCCGCCAGGCGCGGCTGCGGCCGGCCCCCAGGCAGAACCATCCGCGCCCCCACCACCGCCCTTTCATCTATCCCGCCTCTCGGAACCAGAGACGGTGAAACCAACTGCGCCCGTGATAGACGCGGAGCCGCCTGCAGTAGCCGCTGCGGACGAGAGGGAGAGGCATTGGAGAAAAAAAAACAAAACAACAAAACCAAAAAGGATGGGAGGCGTTTCACTGGAAAGTCCTTGAGAAATTGAAGACTTTGTCCCAATGGCAACTGGGACGGCACTGGCGGGTGCTGGAGCCACTGATCCGACAGATTCTGACTAATAGAGTATTACACTTTAGAGGACTAGCGGACATTGAGTTCTTCAGAGAGGTTTTAGAACAACGTGCCTTATTGTATATAGAACTTGCTTTAGGTAAAAAGTGTGTTAAGCATAATTTGATTAAACATAGTGTGATTATGGGAAGACAGTGTGGGGTAAACGTCAAAGTTAGTTGAAGCCAAAATTAGGGGTAAGGTTTATTTCCATTAATAACCTGGGAACGAGGTTGATTGTGTTTCCACAGCTACAGGCCCACGACGGACTCCTGTTGAATTTGCACGACCATCATCATCTGGAGCATCGTAGATGGTGTGGCAATATGAATACCACCTCAGTCAAAAACTAATGTATAGGTCACCTTGGCTAACATAACAGGTCAAGATTCTCTGTGCACCGCAACCGCATCATAAAGCCCACGAACCAATAGACAAGATGGCTATGACTCGTGCAGCGCGCCTGGCCAGTGAGCGCATGCGTCATAGATTGCAACCGAGGCGGACTTTTGGCACCCGCTGGCCACGTGTGCTAAAACCCGTTCCTCTGCAAATGTATAAATACCGGGATTTTCCGAAGAGCATCGGGCTGGTGTACAGTGAGGCCATCGTTGCCTCTGTGGGGACGCCCACGGAAAGCTGGCACCTACCGATTGCTGGGCTGAGTTCGCGGAGCAAGATGGCACAAGAATGTATGGATGGTTCATCTTCCTCATAGTCCTCATGGTCTGGGTCATTAGGGGTAACGGGTTGGCTCAAAGAATTATGGGCATTATTGTAGTTATTGTGATTTTAGCTATTGTAATAATTTTGCCTTGTCCAGCTTGTTAAGTAAACATGGCATCCCTTATAATAGCACCGGCCAGGCCATTGTAGAACGAGCACATCGAACTTTAAAGGCCTTACTCGATCGGCTTAGGGAGGGGGAGCAGGAGGAGCCCTCCTGGTTACAGGAAAACACACCTGCTCTCCGTAAAAAGCGTCTTCTGTTAACTGCGTTAACTTCATTAAATCAGACAGTTCGAGGGGATCTGGAAGAGACGGCAGCGCAACGACATTTTACGAACACGGAAGAGAAAGGTGGTCCGCGTGCGTGACCCTCAAGACACGCCAATGGGATGGGCCGTTTGAGCTGCATTGTCTCGGGCGAGGGTATGCCTTTGTACAGACACCTGAAGGACTACTGAAATGGGTTCCTAGTCATATGATTCGTCCTGCCCTGACATCGTAGTGTTTGAGTGTTTTTCCTTACAGATCGCTGTCATCCTTTCCTGGCTTGTGACATCTTGGGTATCCGCTACAAATTTCTGGCAGTGGATGCAAAGCCAACTGGGGGACCCTGATGTGTATCTGGATGACGTCCCTCTCAGAGTCCATCAATACGTGCCTTTATGGGATCCGGCTGTCAGAGCTCGCAGCCAGGAATCCAGGTGCCTCAGACATTAAGCCTTAACATCAGCGCACCAACGATAAACTTTATAGAGTAATAGAAGTAATTCTTTCCAAGTCTTAACTTTCAATCTACCTCCTGTGTGAATTTCTACAAAGGAGCTTTTTGCTCTGCAGGGTAAATGGGACATTTACGTGTGTTTAAGATAGAGTGTTTCAACTTAGTTGTAGAAATATGTTTATACTCATAGTACTTTACATAGTTATTTCTTGGTGTGGAATTGTTCATAACAATAGAAGCCAACTCGTCATAGGGAGGGGAGAGATGTAGGGTTCGGCATTCGGAAGATCTCGCGATGTCACGGAAAGTGTAGAGGGTTAGTCGCAGCCTTATGATGTGTCTGTAATCCCGCCTACCCTTGTTAGTATAAAAGGAATTAACTGCGCAATAAAAGGCGGAACTTGGCGCTCACACTGTGTGTGTTATTTGTCTCTTTCCCTGGTCCGGGCCGACCAGTGATCTAATCGCGGCACCTTGATATGTGGCGAACGCTACAGGCCCCGAAAAATTTTCGATGGGGGCTCGGCCGAAGATGAAAAAATTTTCGACAGGAGCTCGGACGGCCTCAAAAATGTTTTTGAACGGGGCTCGGATGGCACTGTAAAAATTTTCGACAGGGGCTCGGCCGGTCTCAGAAAAATTTTAGACAGGGGCTCGGCCAGCACCGAAAAAGTTTTCGACGGGGGCTCGGCTGGAGCTGAAAAATTTTTCGACAGGGATTCGGCCGGCCTCAAAAAAGTTTTTGACAGGGGCTCAGCTGGCGCTGAAAAAGTTTTCGACGGAGATTCGGCCGGCCCAGAAAAAATTTTCGACGGGGGCTCGGCCGGACCCAAAATTATTTTCGACTGGGGCTCGGCCGACCCCAAAAAAGTTTTCAATGGAGGCTTTACGGGCCCCGAAAATATTTTCGATGAGAGCTAGGCCGGTGCTGAAAAAATTTTCGATGGGCGCTCGGACGGAGCCCAAAAAATTTTTGATGGGTCCTGCGCTGGCGCCGAAAAAATTTTCGACGGAGGCTCAGATGGTGCCGAAAAGATATTCGACGGGGGCTTGGCCGGCCTCAAAAAAATTTTTGACAGGGGCTCGGCCAGCACCGAAAAATTTTCGACGGGGGCTCAGCCGGGCCCGAAAAAATTTTCGACGGGGGCTCGGCCGGCTCCGAAAAAAATTTTGAGGTGTGTCGGCCAGCCCCGAAAAATTTTCGATGGGGTCTCCACTGGCCCCGACAATATTTTCGAAGGGGGTCGGCCGGCACCGAAAATATGTTCGATGGGGGCTCGGCTGGCACCGAAAAGGTTTTCGACGGGGGCTCAGACGGCGTTGCAAAAAAATTTTCAACGGGGGCTCGTGTGGTACGGAAAAAATTTCCGAACGGGGGCTTGACCAGCCCCGAAAAAACTTTTGACGGGTGCTCGGATGGCGCCGAAAACATTTTCGACGGGGTCTCGGAAGCCCCTAAAACAATTTTTGATGGGGGCTCGGCCGGCCCCGAACAAATTTTCGATGGGGGCTCATCCGGTGCCGGAAAAATTTTTGACTGGGTCTCAGATGGCCCTGAAAATATTTTCGACAGGGGCTCGGCTGGCACCAAAAATATTTTCGACAGAGGCTCGGCCGGCCCCGAAAAATTTTTGAAGGGGGCTCGGCTGACCCCGAAAAAATTTTCGACATGTACTTGGCTGGCGCCGAAAATATTTTCAAAGGGGGCTCGGATGGCAATGAAAATAGTTTCGAAGGGGGCTCGGACGGCACTGAAAATATTGTCGACGGGTGCTCGGCCAGCGCCGAAAAATTTTTGATGGGGGCTCGGTCGGCACCGAAATTCTTTTCGATGGGGGCTCCGCCTGGCCAGAAAATATTTTCGAAGGGGGCTTGGCTGGCACTGAAAATATTCTCGATGGGAGTTCGGCCGGAGCCGAAAAAATTTCAACGGGGGCTCGGCTAGCCCCGAAAAAAGTTTCGACGGGGGCTTGACCGGCACTGAAAAAATTTTTGACGGGGACTCTGCCGGCGCCGTAAAAATTTTCTACGGGGGCTCGACCGGTGCCGAAAATATTTTTGACAGGGGCTTGGCCTGTCCCGAAAAAAATTTCGACGGGATCCTGGCCGGCACTGAAAATATTTTCGACGGGAGCTCAGCCGGAGCCGAAAAGATTTTCAACGGGGACTCGGCCTGCCCCAAAAAAAGTTTCGACGGGGGCTTGGCCAGCCCCAAAATAATTTTCAACTGCTACTTGGCCGGCGCCGAAAAAGTGTCCGACGAGGGCTCGGCTGGCGTCGAAAAAATTTTCGACGGGGCTCGACCGGCCCCGAAAATATTTTAGATGGGGGCTTGGCCGGCCCTGAAAAAATTGTTGACAGGGGCTCAGCCGCCCCCGAAAAGATTTTCGATGAGGGCTCGGCCGGTACCAAAAATATTTTCAAAGGGGGCTCGGCCTGCCCCGAAAAAATTTCAGACGGGGGCTCGGCCAGCCACGAAAAAATTTTTGATGGGGGCTCGGCTGGAGCCTAAAATATATTCGAAGGGGGCTTGGCTGGCACCAAAAATATTTTCGACGGGGGCTTGGACCGTGCCGAAAAAATTTTGGGCAGGGGCTCAGGCGGCCCCAAAAATATTTTCGATGCTTTCTTTACGATGAGGGCTCGGCCGGCCCCGAAAAAATTTTTGACAAGGGGACTCGGTTGGTGCCGAAACAATTTTCGACGGGGGCTCGGACAGCCCCGAAAAAATTTTTCAACGGGGCTCGGCTGGCTCCATAAATATTTTTGATGGGGGCTCGGCCGGCACCGAAAAAATTTTCGATGGAGGCTTGGTTGGCACTGAAAATATTTTCGATGAGGGCTCGTACAGCTCCGAAAAAATATTCGACGGGCGCTCGGCCGGAGCCCAAATAATTTTCGAAGGGTGCTCGGCTGGTGCCGAAAATATTGTCGATAGGGGCTCGGTCGTTGCCAAAAAAAATTTTGACGGGGGCTTGGGCGGCCCCGAAAAAATTTCCGATGAGGGCTCAGCCGTCGCCGACAATATTTTCGAAGGGGGCTCGGCCGGCACCGAAAATATGTTCAATGGGGGCTTGGCTGGCGCCGAAAAAGTTTTTGACTGGGGCTCGGACGGCGTTGCAAAAATTTTCGACGGGTGCTCGGTCGATTCCAAAAAAATTTTCAACGGGGACTCATCTGGTACCGAAAAAATTTTCGACGGGTGCTAGGACGGCACCAAAAAAATTTTCAATGGGGGGTCGGCCGGCCCAGAAAAAATTTTTGACGGGGGCTCGGACCGTGCTGAAAAAATTTTCGACAGGGCCTCAGCCGGATACGAACAAATTTTCGACGGGGGCTTGGCCGGCCCCGAAAAAACTTCCGAACGGGGTCTCAGCCGGGCGTGAAAAAAATTTTGACGGGTGCTCGGCCGACACAGAACATATTCTCGACAGGGGCTTGGCCAGCCCCGGAAATATTTTCAATGAGGGCTAGCCCGGCGCCGAAAAAATTGTCGACGGGCGCTCGGCCGGAGCCCAAAAAATTTTCGACGGGTGCTCGGCTGGTGCCGAAAATATTTTTGATAAGGTCTCGGCTGGCACCGAAAAAATATTCGATGGGCGCTCGACCTGGCCCAAAGAAACATTTGACAGGGGCTCGGCTGTCCCAGAAAAAATTTTTGACGAGTGCTCGGCCGGCGCCGAAAATATTTTCGACTAGGGATCGGCAGGCCCCATAAAAATTTTCGAAGGGGGCTCAGCCGGCACCGAACAAATTTTCAACTAGAGCTTGGCCGGCCCCGAAAAAATTTTCAAAGGGGTCTTGGCCGGAGCCGAAAAAGTTTTCGACGTGGGCTCGGCCGGCACCGAAAATATTTTCGACGGGGGCTCCGCTAGCCCCGAAAAATTTTCGACGGCAGCTCGGCCGGCCCTGAAAAAATATTCGAAGGGCGCTCGGCCGGCACCAAAAAAATTTTCAATGGGGTCTCGGTAGGTCCCGAAAAAATTTTCGATGGCGGCTTGGCCGGCCCTGAAAATATTTTCAGTGGGGGCTCGATCAGCCCTCAAAAAATTTTCGACAGGGGCTCGGCCGGCTCCGAAAAAAATTTCGACGGGGGCTTGGCCGGCTCTGAAAAAAATTTCGACGGGGGCTTGGCCGGCTCTGAAAAACTTTTGACGGGGGCTCGGCCAGCCCCGAAAAAATTTTAGATGGGGAATAGGCCAGCCCCGTAAATATTTTCAATGGGGGCTCGGCTTGCCCCGAAAAAATTTTCGACGGCGGCTCGGCCGGCCCTGAAAATATTTTCAGCGGGGGCTTGATCACCCCTCAAAAAATTTTCGACAGCGGCTCGGCCGGCCCTGAAAATATTTTCAGCGGGGGCTTGATCACCCCTCAAAAAATTTTCGACGGGGGCTCTGCTGGCGCCGAAAAAATTTTTAACAGGGGCTCGGCCGGCACCAAAAAAGTTTTTGAATGGGGCTCGGCCAGCTTCGAAAAAAATTTTGAGGTGGGTCTGCCGGCCCCGAAAAAATTTTCGACGGTGGCTCGGCCCGCGCCTTAAAAAATTCCGATGGGGGCTCGGCCGGCCCTGAAAAAATTTTTGACGGGGGCTTGGCCGGCCAAGAAAATATTTTCGATGAGGGCTTGGCCAGTACTGAAAATATTTTTGAAGGGGGCTCGGCCGGCCCTGAAAAAATATTTGAAGGGGTCTCGGACGGCACCAAAAGAATTTTCGACGTGGGCTCGGCCGGAGCCGAAAATATTACCGAAAGAATCGGCAGGCTCCGAAAACAATTTGACGTAGGTCGGCTGGCCACGAAAAAGTTTTCGACGGGGGCTTGGCCGGCGCCAAAAAAATTTCTGAACGGGGGCTCAGCCGGCCCTGAAAAAACTTTTGACAGGTCCTCGGCTGACACAGAACATATTTTCGATGGGTGCTCGGCCGGCACCAAAAAAATTTTTGATGGAGGCTTGGTTGGCACTAAAATATTTTCGATGAGGGCTCGTACAGCTCCGAAAAAATTTTAGATGGGGTTTAGGCCGGCCCCAAAAATATTTCCGATGAGGGCTCGGCCGGTACCGAAAAAATTTTCGAAGGGGGCTCGGCCGGCACCAAAATTATTTTTGATGGGGTCTCGGCTGGCACCGAAAAAATATTCGACGGGCGGTCAGCCTGGCCCGAAAAAACATTTGACAGGGGCTCGGCCGGCACAGAAAAAATTTTCAATGGGGGCTCGGACGGCCCCAAAAATGTTTTCGAATGGGGTTCAGATGGCACTGTAAAAATTTTCGAAGGGTGCTCGGCCGGAGCCGAAAATATTTTCAAGGGGGGCTCAGTGGCCCCGAACAAATTTTTGACTGGGTCTCAGACGGCCCCAAAAATATTTTCAACAGGGGCTCGGGTGGCATCAAAAATATTTTCGACAGAGGCTCGGCCGGCAAAGAAAAAATTTTCAATGGGGTCTCAGTAGGTCCCGAAATAATTTTCAACAGGTGCTCGGCTGGCGCCGAAAAAATTTCCAAACGGGGGCTCAGCCAGGCCTGAAAAAACTTTTGACGGGTGCTCGGCTGACACAGAACATATTTTCGACAGGGGCTTGTCCAGCCCCGGAAATATCTCCAATGAGGGCTAGCCCGGCGCCGAAAAAATTGTCGACGGGCGCTCGGCCGGAGCCCAAAAAATTTTCGACGAGTGCTCGGCTGGCGCCAAAAATATTTTTGATAAAGTCTCGGCTGGCACCGAAAAAATATTCGACGGGCGCTCATCATGCCCCGAAAAAACATTTGACAGGGGCTCGGATGGCACCGAAAATATTTTCGACGGGAGCTCGGACGGCGCTGATAAAATTTTTTGACGAGGGCTCAAGCGGCCCCGAAAAAATTTCGGACGAGGGCTCTGCCGGCCCCGAAAAAACTTTTGACGGCTGCTCGGCCGACACAGAAAATATTTTCGATGGGGGCTCGGCCGGCACCGAAAAAATTTTCGATGCGGTCTTGGCCGGCCCCCAAAATATTTGCGATGAGGGCTCGGACAGAGCCGAAACAATTTTTGACGGGGGCTCGGCCAGCCCCAAAAAAATTTTTCAACGGGGCTCGGCTGGCTCCGTAAATGTTTCTGACGGGGGCTCGGCCAGCCCTGAAAAAATTTTAAACGGGGACTTGGCCGGCCCCGATAAAATTTTAGATGGGGGCTCGGCCGGCCCTGAAAAATTTTTCGACGGGTGCTAGGCTGGCTTCGAAACAATTTCCAACAGGGGCTCGACTGACTCTGAAAAAAGTTTTGAGGTGGTTCGGCTGGTGCCGAAAAAATTTATGACTGGGCCTCTAGCCGGCCCCGAAATTATTTTCGACGGAGGCTCGGCCAGCCCCGAAAAAATTTTCGACGGGGACTCGGTTGGCGCCGAAATTATTTTCGACATGGGCTCGGCCGGCCTGGAAAAACTTTTTCAACGGGGCTCGACCGGGTCCGTAAATATTTTTCACGGGGGCTCGGCTGGCGCCAAAATATTTTCGATGGGGGCTTGGATGGCCCCGAAAATTTCTCAATGGGGGCTTGGCCGGCCCCCAAAAAATATTCGATGGGGGATCGGCCGGCTCTGAATAAACTTTTGACGGGGGCTCGGCCAGCCCTGCAAAAAATTTTAGATAGGGGATTGGCAGGCTCCGAAAAAATTTTCGACGGGGGCTCGGCCGGCACCAAAAAAATTTTCGATGCTTTCTTGGCCAGCCCCGAAATTATTTGCGATGAGGGCTCGGCCGGCCCAGAAAAAATTTTCGACGGGGACTCGGTTGGTGCCGAAACAATTTTTGATGGGGGCTCGGACAGCCCCGAAAAAATTTTTCAACGGGGCTCGGCCGGCACTGAAAAAACTTTTGAGGTGGGTCGGCCGGCCCCAAAAAATGTTCGATGGGGGCTCGGCCGGTACCAAAAATATTTTCGAAGGGGGCTCGGTAGGCACCGAAAAAATTTCCGACAGGCGCACGGCCGGCCCCGAATAAACTTTTGACAGTTCTCGGCCAACACAGAACATATTTTTGACGGGGGCTCGGCCGGCCCCCAAAAAAATTTTCGAAGGGGGTTCGGCCGGCCCCGAAAAAATTTTGACTGGGGCTCGGACGGCGTTGAAAATATTTTCCACAGGGCCTCGGCTGGCGCCAAAAAAATTTCTGAACGGGGGCTCAGCTGGCCCTGTAAAAACTTTTGACCCATCCTCGGCCGACACAGAACATATTTTCAATGGGTGCTCGGCCGGCACCGAAAAAATTTTCGATGGAGGCTTGGTTGGCACTGAAAATATTTTCGATGAGGGCTCGTACAGCTCCGAAAAAATTTTCGACGGGCGCTCGGCCAGAGCCCAAATAATTTTCAAAGGGTGCTCGGCTGGCGCCTAAAATATTGTCGATAGGGGCTCGGTCGTTGCCAAAAAAAATTTTGACGGGGGCTTGGGCGGCCCCAAAAAAATTTCCGATGAGGGCTCAGCCGTCGCCGACAATATTTTCGAAGGGGGCTCGGCCGGCACCGAAAATATGTTCGATGGGGGCTTGGCTGGCGCCGAAAACATTTTTGACTGCGGCTCGGACGGCGTTGCAAAAATTTTCGACGGGTGCTCGGTCGATTCCAAAAAAATTTTCAACGGGGACTCATCTGGTACCGAAAAAATTTCCGAACGGGGGCTCGGCCGGCCCTGAAAGAACTTTTGACGGGTGCTTAGCTGATACAGAACATATTTTCCAAGGGGGCTCAGCCGGCACCGAAAAAATTTTGGAGGGGGCTCTGCTGGTGCTGAAAAATTTTTCGACGGGGACATGGCCGGCACCGAAAAAATATTCCACGGGGGCTCGGCTGGCGCCAAAAACATTTTCAACAGGGACTCGGTTGGCCCTGAAAAAATTTTCGACGGGGGCTCGGATGGCCCTCAAATAATTTTCGACGGCGTCTCGGCCGGCCCTCAAAAAATTTTCGAAGGGGGCTCGGCTAAAACCAAAAATTTTTTCGACAGGGGCTCGGCCGGCCCCGTAAAAATTTCCAACCGGGGCTCGGCCAGCTCCAAAAAAAATTTTCAGGTGGGTCGGCCAGCCCCGAAAAAATTTTGAACGTGGGCTCGTCCGGCCCTGAAAATATCTTCGATTGGGGCTCGGCTGGCGCCGAAAATATTTTCGACAGGGGTTCAGAGGGCGCCTAAAATATTTTTGACGTGGGCTCAGCCGGCGCCAAAAAAATTTTCGATGGGGGCTCTGCCGGCCTTGAAAAATTTTCTACCGGAGCTCAGCTGGCGCCGAAAAAATTTTCGACGGGGGCTCTGACGTGCGGAAATCAGACTCCACAATCAGTGAGATTGTAAAGTAGGCATGTTCATTCAGCGCTGGGCAGCACGGGGGGTAGTCCCACCAAAGTCGTGCGCGCCCGACTTGGCAGTTCGCCTCAAGTTTATACAGTCAGGTATTACATATTCACAATACGCCTATACATAGGCATGACCTATCCCCGCTTCATATTGAAATTACCTCTGATGGGTCATTTCCATAGTCCCCTCCCACCTGCGCCTGCGCAGGGCCTCTTTATGGTGGTCGTCCGGTGGTCGCAGAGATGAAGATAGATGACTCCTCTTCGTCACCGCTAGTAACCTCTTTCCTTGCGCAGGCTCAGTGATTTCCTGGTATTCACCCAAGCCGCAAGACCAGTCTCAGCTGGCTCTTGGGGCCTGCTCCTGCTTCTTATCAAGGACTGTCTTTACCTCATTGGCTGGTTCTTGGGACCAGCTCTTCTTAGCAAGGACTGTCTCTACCTCAGCTAATTTCAACAATGTAAGCACTAAACATCATCTTTCACCCCCCTTTATTATGTCTACTGAGATTCTTTTGACTCCCCTTGTCTCAGTCCCCCCTTTTCTAGAAAATAGTAAATTCTTTTACTATATTTAATCCTAGTACTTCTAATACATTGTTTCCCTATCTAGCATCCTCTCAAAGTATTTGTAAATAAGTATTTTGATCCCAAGCCTGCCCCTTGGACAAGGTCCGACTCAGGAACATAACAATCAATGTCTCACAAATTTGAGCTTCAAAGGTCCTTTTTCTTGTGAAGTCCATTGTCCTTTGGGTGCCTTCTTCACCCTAGTGTGATGGATCCAGGCGTTCTGTTCCTTGATCTTAATCGCGGTGAAGGAGGTAAGTAGTACTTGAAATGGTCCTTCCCACTGCGGCTCCAGAGTTTTTTCTGTAAGAGACTTTATATACACATAATCTCCTGGTTGTATATTATGCACAGGCCCATCCAAACCTCTCCCTCGAGTCCCTACCACATGCTTCCTGATTTTATTAAGTTGCTTACCTAATGCCACCATGTAAGAAGTCATAATTTCATCCCCCGCTTCTACAGACACCCCTCTCTGTATCCCATAGGGTTGTCCATACAGAATTTCAAAGGGGCTCAGTCCTGCCCTCGCCCTTGGTCTTGTTCGTATACGCAGAAGGGCTAAAGGGAGAGACTGAGGCCATGTCAAATTTGCTTCTTGTCCTAATTTCACAATTTGCTGTTTGATTAAGTGGTTCATTTTTTCCACTTGACCACTCGACTGGGGGTCATATGGAGTATGAAGCTGCCAATCTATACCCAAGTGGCGGCTAATTTGTTGTACTATTTTTGAGACAAAATGTGGTCCTCTGTCAGAGGATATGGTTGCTGGAACCCCAAAACATGGTATTATCTCTTGTACCAGTATTTTAGTTACCTCCCGAGCTTTAGCCGTTCTTGTTGGGAATGCTTCTGGCCAACCTGAAAAGGTATCAGTTAATACCAATAAATATCGATACCCCCCTTTTCTTGGAAGTTCTGTAAAATCAATTTGCCATTGTTGTCCAGGCCCATTGCCTTTTCCAATCTGGCCCATTTTCGGCTTGGGGGTATTCTTAGGATTAGTCTGGAGGCAAAGATCACACTGTTGTGTCACCTGTCTCACCGTGGCTTATAAATTTCTAGCCACAATTTCTCTTATCAAATGTTTATACAGAGCTTCTGTTCCCCAATGTCTTTTCCTATGTTCCTCCCGTATCAAATGCCATAATAAGCAAGAGGGAACGATTAGCTTTCCCTGTGGGGTATGAGCCCACCCCTCTTCATTATATGACCCTTCTAAATCTGTAATGAGCTTCTGATCTTCCTTAGTGTATTCTGGCTTACCTTCTAGGGAAATCTGCCTATCAGGAATTAAGGCCCCTTCTGTTTTTACCTTTGTTTTGGCCACTTGTTTTGCCTCTCTGTCCGCCAGCTCATTCCCTTTTTCCAAATCTGAGCTCACTTTCTGGTGTCCCTTAATATGCATAATTGCTACTTTCTTAGGGAGCTGGACAGCTTCCAGTAACTTCAGAATTTCTTCTGCGTGTTTGATATTTTTCCCTTGAGAACTCACTAGTCCTCTCTCCTTCCAAATTGCTCCATGTGCGTGTACAACTCCAAAGGCGTATTTTGAGTCTGTATAAATGTTCACAACTTTGCCCTGGGCCAATTCCAGGGCGTGGGTTAGAGCAATTATTTCTGCCTTCTGTGCGGAGGTGTTCATGGGCAGAGCCCCTGATTCTACTACCTCTTGGCTGGTGGTGACGGCGTATCCCGCATGTCGATTACCGTTTAGGACGTAACTGCTTCCGTCTGTGAACCAAGTTTCTCCGTTTTCCATGGGGCTGTCTTTCAGGTCTGGGCGACTGGCGTATGTTGCTTCGATGGTTTCCAAACAGTCATGATGTACCGGTTCTCCTGTGTTCCCGCTGAGAAAAGAAGCTGGGGTGACAATGTTAGTGACTACAATCTCCACGTCATCCTGCTCTACCAATACGGCTTGATATCTCAGGAATCTTTGCGGAGAGAGCCAGTGTCCACCTTTTGCTTCCAGTACTGCTGATACTGTGTGAGACACCAGAACAGTCGTTTTCTGGCCCAGAGTAAACTTTCGGGCTTCCTGTATGTTCAGTATCAAAGCTGCAACCGCCCGCAGGCATCCAGGCCAACCTTTTGCAGTCGTTTCTAACTGCTTAGAGAGGTAGGCAACTGCCCGTCGATATGGGCCCAGGTTTTGTGCTAATATTCCCAGGGCAATGCCCTGCTTCTCGTGGGAGTAAAGAAGAAATGGCTTACTCATATCTGGGAGTCCCAAGGCCGGGGCCGACATCAAAGCCTTTTTCAGTAGCTCAAAGGCTCGTTCGGTCTCCTTATTCCACTCAAGGTGTTTCTGCTCAGTGGCTGTCAACGCATACAGTGGTTTAACAAGCAATCCATAATTATAGATCCACAATCGGCGCCACCCTGTCATTCCCAGAAAAGTCCGTAACTCTTTTACTGTCTGAGGTCTCCGAGTTTGACATATTGCCTCTTTACGGGCCTGTCCCAAAGTTCTTTGTCCCGCACTAATTTCATAGCCCAAATAACTCACTTTGCGTTGCATTACCTGTGCCTTTTTCTTGGATACCCGGTACCCCTGGAGTCCCAGGAAATTCAACAGACTCACCGTCCATGTCATACAACCTTCCTCTGTTTTGGTGGCGATCAGGATATCATCCACATACTGCAACAGCTTCCCCTCCTCAGACAGGGCTTCCCAGGATTCTAAGTCTTTCGCAAGCTGATTGCCAAAAATGGTAGGACTATTCTGAAATCCTTGTGGCAACACCGTCCAAGTGAGCTGGGTCTTTCGACCACTCTTGGGGTTTTCCCATTCAAATGCAAATAATTTTGGCTGGCTTCATGGAGAGGGAGGCAAAAGAAAGCATCCTTCAAAGCTAAAACAGTAAACCAAGTCAATTCAGGTGTTAATACGGTCAACAGGGTATATGGGTTCGCCACTACCGGGTAAAGATCTTCAGTTATCTTATTCACTGCCCGTAAGTCTTGGACCACCCGATATGACCCATCGGGCTTCCGAACAGGTAATATAGGGGTATTGAATTCAGACTCACACTCTTTTAATAATCCCAACTGCAAAAATTTTTCTATCACCGGCCGGATTCCTTCTCTGTCTTCCTTCTTTAGGGGATATTGTTTAATTCTTACCGGCTTTTGGCCTTCCTTGATCCTAACTTCAACAGGTGGAGCACTTTTCGCTCTTCCAGGTGCATCGGTAGCCTATACCCCTGGGTACACTTGGTTTAAGATGTCCTCGTTAATATTTCCTTCTAGGGGGAGACTGGTTAAGGTTAGGCTCAATATTTCAATATATATTGCTGATCTTTTACCTCCAGAGTAATTTCTCCCTTTCTGAATACAATTTTTGCTCCCAATTGTTCCAACAAGTCCCTTCCCAGAAGTGCCTTTGGGGAGCTGGGCATATATAAAAATTTATGAATGCCCCACCTTTTTCCTAATTTATATTCTAAAGGTTTACAAAAATATGCCTTTTCACTTTGGCCAGTCGCTCCTTTCACCATGACATAATCATTTCCCAGGGGCATCAAAGCCTGATTCAAAACCGAGGTGTTGAAAGTGTTGGCTGATGAGGTGGGTGCCCGCGGAACGATTAGGAGGGGCCCCACGGGCGAATGCATCCAATGGGTGCTGCGCCGGGGAGGGATGGGCTCTCCCAGAGAAGTATTAAGTCCCCCAAATTGGGGAGAGATTCGGGAACTGTTGCTCCAGTCGGCGCTTGCGGGTGAGCGCGGAGCGGCGGAACGATTACAAGCGTGGGGGAGAGTGGAGGAGGTAGTTACGGCAGGACGGAAAGCTGGGGAGTGTTGGTCGGCGGCACGAGCTGTTTTGTTTGCCGATGAAGCGCCGGTTCAAAAGCAAGGGGGGGCAGTGCCCCCAGGGACAGTGAGTCAAACTCAGACGGATTGGGAGGTTGTGGAGCGGGGCTCACAGAGCGGTCCATCTCTGACTGAAAGCGTGGACACGGAGAGTACGGCAGAGATGGAGGTTTTTCCGATAGAAACGGTACCAGCGGGGACGGACGAGCCCCCTCCGCGGCATCCATGGGCGGAGTTACGGCGGGAGGTTCTGAAGGAATTGGACGAATGCCTCCTGGACTGGGTTCCAGGCAGGGATGTTAAGGGAGATTTATACCATCAGGTGAAGGAGTGGGAAGAACGTCCACCCTCGGAGAGGGAAATCAGAAAGTTGCGAGGGTTAAGAACTGTGGTAGAGAAGAAACCACCCCCCCGGCGAGGGAAATCAGGCGCCCTTGCCGGGAGAGCAGGCTGAGCCTTTGTCTGCTGAGCCTTTGCCTGCTGGGCCTTTGTTGGCTGAGCCTTTGCCTGCGGCGCCTGCGGCGCCTGAGCCTGCTGAGCCTGTGCTGGCTGAGCCTTTGCCTGCGGCGCCTGAGCCTGCTGAGCCTGTTGAGCCTATGCCTGCTGCGCCATCAACTGCGCCATCAACTGCGCCACCTATGGCGCCTGTGCCGGAACGGGTTAATCCCTCGGCTGGGTCCTTCCGAAACTGGCGCGCGGTACCAACACAGATAGATTCCGATAATTCTGATGAGGAGAGGATGGATAGTGTAGTACGGAGACCACCGGAATCTGCGCCACAGAGTCAGAGAAGGGAGGGGCAAAAAACTTTACAGACGCTGCAGGGCCTGTTGCGGAGGCTTGAAGGGGCCATACAGAATGCGGAGCGTGCGGTGCCGTTAATGCCCCCCCACACAGGGGGCTGGGGATAACCAGGAAGGAGGCGCCCAGAAAGGTACAGATTGGCGACTGGTGGCCAAAGAATGTTGCCTCTCAGGGGTTCAGTTTCAGCCGGTCGTTCTGCCTATTCGGGCAGCGGCGCAGGGCGGGTATGCGTGGACACCTTTTGATGTAAAGACCGTTCGGGAACTCGCAAGCACTGTGCAGGCGCATGGAGTGAATTCCTCGCAGGCGCTCACTTTGTTTGAATGTCTGCTCTCAACGCCTGTTGCGCCCTATGATGTGATGCAGCTGATGAGGGGGTGTTGCCTCCATCTTTGCTGCTATTGTTTAAGGAGGAATGGCGAGCTCAGTGCGTTAGGGTAGTGGCCGACGCCCAGTATCCTGATCACCACCTAGCGGGAGTGACCATAGAACAACTCATGGGGGAAGGGCCGTTTGCCACGCCTCAGGCGCAGGCACAGGGCATGCGCGGAAATGACTTTGCGGCGGTCGCGTCTACCGCCGTGGCCGCACTCAGACGTGTCGCAGCTATGGATAGAGCAGATCCCCCTTGGGTAAAGATCCGCCAGGGGCTTGCCGAGAGGTTTACTGCCTTTTTAGATCGGCTTCAGCTTGCTATGCAGGCTGCAGACATTCCGGAGACAGCTAAAGACGCGATTATAATTGAGTGCGCTAAGGCTCAAGCAAACCCGCAGACTGCAGCGCTTCTCGCTCAGTTGCCGGCGCGTTTCACGTTAGGCGACATGATACGTCACGTATTGGAAAGAGAACAACAACAGGAAGCGCGTCCGATAGTGACGGCCTTGCAGCAAGCTTTGCACACGGGTGCAAACGCTTGTTACCGATGCGGGGGGAGGGGCCACATGGCGAGGAGTTGCGCAACCAGACCAAAAGGGTCGGGCCAGGAGGTGGGGGCGGGCAACATTCGTTGTTGGAGGTGTGGCAAGTCCGGGCACAGAGCCCGAGACTGCCGTGTGCCCGAGGTCCAGCAGGGGGCTCCGGAACATCCTCGACAACAACAACCGAAGCCGGTAAACGGTACGGGGGGAGGGATGGGGGCCGCGCCCTCCCCTTCAACTTTTGCACAGGGCCCAACAACAACGGCAACAAATCAGGATCAAATGATGCTTCCGTGGCATTGACTGAAAGAGGGCAGGGGCAGGATCAGGGCAATGTAACAACAGTTCCTACTGCTGCCCAAATAGCATTGACCATGGGCATGAACACCCGTCCAGAACAAGCGATCACGTTAGAGGTGGGACCACCTCTTCTTCCACGAAGTATCAGTATGATGGCCCTGTTAGATACGGGCACAGATGTTACCGTAATTCCAGTTCATATTTGGCCCCCGGAGTGGCCCACCATGACACAAGGGCAATTACTGGGGGTAGGGGGGGCGCAAGAGTCGAGGAAAAGTACAGCCCTGGTAAAAATCACTCTTGCCCAGCCCACAACTGCTGCAGATGCTGAGAGAGTGGCGTGGTGTAACCCGATGGTGGCAGCAGTCCCGACAGCCATCCTTGGGCGCTGCTGCCTAGAGCGTTGGGGATGTCGCCTTTCCACGGATTTTTAATGACGGCCACTGCCGTCTGCCGTCCCTTGAGGCTCACCTGGCTAACAGACAAGCCGGTGTGGGTGGAGCAGTGGCCAATGACTGAAGAGAAGAGGGCGGCAGTAGTGGAATTGGTGCACAGGGAAGCACAAATGGGCCATCTAGAACCCTCCACCAGTCCTTGGAATACTCCTATATTTGTCATAAAGAAGAAATCGGGTGCGTGGCGACTCCTCCATGATTTGCGAGCGGTTAACGCCTGCTTACAGGACATGGGGGCTTTGCAGCCAGGATTGCCTTCTCCGGCCATTGTGCCAAAAGGACACGGTGTCATTGTAATCGATATTAAAGATTGTTTTTTCAGTATTCCTTTACACCCAGAAGATCGGGAGCGGTTCGCCTTCTCTATCCCGGAGCGGAACCATCAAGCGCCCATGCAACAATATCAGTGGAAAGTGCTCCCTCAAGGCATGAAAAATTCGCCAACTCTCTGTCAGATCGCGGTAGGTAAGGTCTTGCATTCTCTGCGAACAAACTACCGGGAGGCCACCATCATGCACTACATGGATGACATTCTCCTGTCCCATCAGGATGAGTCTGTATTGCAACACCTGTATGATCAGACGGTACAACAACTACGTGAATACGGGCTACACATATCCCCTAACAAAACACAAATGGGACCTTCTGTTACTTATCTAGGCACTCAAGCAACCCCTCGTACAGTCACCGCTCAAAGTTTTCTGGTCCCTGACCAAGTGTGTACTTTACATGATGCCCAAAAGTTAGTAGGCAAACTATTGTGGCTGAGGAATTTCGTTCCCATTGCTGAAGATGAAATGAATCTCTTGTACCAACTACTTCGGTGGGGGGGAACCCTTGAAAACACCACGTGTATTGCAACCAGCACAACGTGAGTTGCTAGAAAACATAGCCCAACGGGCCCAGCAGTGGGGCCTGCAGAGGTTTCAACCCACACAACCAGTTGATGCGCGGCTCTTTGTAGCCAGCCAGAGCTGCCACGGTGTATTGATACAGAATGCAGAAGGCCCAGAGTGGCCCTTTGTGTGGTTACATCAGGGTAAGGTACGCACAGCTATCATCACTTGGCCTCTGTTGGCAGCCACCATGATCATGCGTTGCCGGGAAGCTTGTCAACATTTTACCAGCAGGGATCCAGACCGCATTGTTTTGCCTTGCTCACTAACGCAATGGAATTTGGTTTATCAGCAGGTGGCTGTTTTGCAGGGTGCATTAGCAGAATTTGCCGGGACAGTAGCGGGACATGAGGTCCATCCTTGTGGGGAGATCTTGCATGCTTTACCCATTCTTCCAGCACAGCAGGTGGCGAAGCACCCTAATGACGGACGAACAATCTTTACTGACGCGTCCTCCAAGACCAGCAAAGCAGTTTGTGTTTGGAAAGAAGATGGGGTATGGCACCAGGTAGCGTATACTGAGCCAAGTCGCTCGGTGCAGTTTTTGGAGGCCAAAGCAGTGGCCGTGGCATTGTTACGTTGGCCGACTGAGCCTTTAAATGTGGTCATGGATTCACTGTATGTATATAAGCTTTTGATTGCGGGGGAATGGGCATTAGCTTCTTCCACGGAAATAGCTGGTATGTTGCTGAATGCTTTACAGTTACGTAGTGCGCCCGTTTTCCCTATTCATGTCACCAGTCATTCTGGTCTCCCTGGACCATTAGCTGAAGGGAACAGCCGCGCCGACCAGGCGGCACAAGCGTGGATGGCTGCTGTTGCTGACGATAACACCACGCCAGCAAGGGCCCGCGCAATAACGTTACATCGCCTTTTGCATTGCGGTCCGCGAGGCTTGGTGACACTAACGGGCATTTCTCGTGCTGAAGCCAAAGAAATTGTCGCAGCCTGCCCTCATTGTGCTAAAGGACCCCTTTGGGAAGCAGGGGTCAACCCTCGTGGTTTGCGACCAAATCAGATCTGGCAAACAGACATCACAGAATATGCTCCTTTTAAGCCTTTGCAGTATTTACATGTTACCGTAGACACTTATAGTAGATACATTCTTGCTACAGCACATAGTAAACAGAATAGTTTGGCAGTTATCCAACATTGGCGTGCTTGCATAGCTCAATTAGGTATTCCGCAACAGATTAAGACAGATAATGGTGCAGCTTATACTGGGGAAAAGGTGAAACGGTTTTGTACGATCTGGGGTATTGACCTTAAACATGGCATCCCTCATAATAGCACCGGCCAGGCCATTGTAGAACGAGCACATCGAACTTTAAAGGCCTTACTCGATCGGCTTAGGGAGGGGGAGCAGGAGGAGCCCTCCTGGTTACAGGAAAACACACCTGCTCTCCGTACACAGCGTCTTCTGTTAACTGCGTTAACTTCATTAAATCAGACAGTTCGAGGGGATCTGGAAGAGACGGCGGCGCAAGGACACTTTACGAACGCGGAAGAGAAAGGTCCCTACCCGTTGGTCCGCGTACATGACTTTCAGACACGCCAATGGGAAGGGCCGTTTGAGTTGCGTTGTCTTGGGTGAGGGTATGCCTGTGTACAGACACCTGAAGGGCTACTGAAATGGGTTCCTAGTCGTATGATTCGTCCTGCCTTAACCTCGTAGTGTTTGAGTGCTTTTCCTACAGGTTGCTGTCATCCTTTCCTGGCTTGTGACACCTTGGGTATCTGCTACAAACTTCTGGCAGTGGATGCAAAGCCAACTGGGGGACCCTGATGTGTATCCGGATGACGTCCCTCTCAGAGTCCATCAATACGTGCCTTTATGGGATCTGGCTGTCAGAGCTTGCAGCCAGGAATCCAGGTGCCTCAGACATTAAGCCAACATCAGCGCACCAATGATAAACTTCATAGAGTAATAGAAGTAATTCTTTCCAAGCCTCATGATGTATCTGTATAACTTTCAATCTACCTCCTGTGTGAATTTCTACAAAGGAGCTCTTTGCTCTGCAGGGTAAATGGGACATTTACGGGTGTTTAAGATAGAGTGTTTCAACTTAGTTGTAGAGATATGGTTATACTCATAGTACTTTACTTAGTTATTTCTTGGTGTGGAATTGTTCATAACAACAGAGGCCAACTCGTCATAGAGAGGGGGGAGATGTAGGGTTCGGCGTTCGGAAGATCTCGCGATGTCACGGAAAGTTAGAGGGTTAGTCGCAGCCTTATGATGTGTCTGTAATCCCGCCTATCCTTGTTAGTATAAAAGGAATTGACTGCGCAATAAAAGGCGAAAGTTGGCGCTCACACTGTGTGTGTTATCTGTCTCTTTCCCTGATCTGGGGGGTGATCAGTGATCTAATCGTGGCACCTTGATATGCGGCGAGCGCTACACATAATCACACTATGTTTAATCAAATTATGCTTAGCACACTTTTTACCTAAAGCAAGTTCTATATACAATAAGGCACGCTGTTCTAAAAACCTCTCTGAAGGACTCAATGTCCGCTGGTCCTCTAAGGTGTAATACTCTATTAGTCAGAATCTGTCGGATCAGTGGCTCCAGCACCTGCCGGTGTCATGCCAGTTGCTATTGGGACAATTCCGGGTCCAGCATCAGTGCGAAGCCATGGCTTGACCCACTTAGCCGGGATCCAGTGAAGGCCTCGATCTGTAAGCAGACACATATACCCTCTCCCAGTAAGTTTTATTTCTGCTGGTCCGCACCATTTCCCGGATTCTGGGTCCTTATACATTACCATGACTCCTGTACTTTGTTGGTTCCTTTCCGCCTGTAAAAGAGCATGATGCACTACCATTGGTGGGTCTTTGTGATCACCTGTCAATGTAAGATAATTTAGCACAAATAAGGCTTTGGCCAATCGTTCCTCTGGGAGTAAGCCCTGGGTTCCCCCCTTTTGTTTTTGCAGCATGCTCTTTAAGGCTTGTTGGCCCGTTCGACAATAGCCTGTCCTGTGGGAAGATGTGGAATACCCGTACCATGGTGAATTCCCCACAAATGACAAAATCGAGCAAATCGTGTAGAACCATAGGCTGGGCCGTTGTCCGTCTTAATTTCTTTAGGCACACCCAGCACTGCAAAAGAAGCGCGAAGATGTCATTCAATATGTAAGGCCTTTTCTGCAGTTTGTGCCGTGGCCCACATGGCAGCAGGATAGGTATCAATACACACATGCACATAACGCTTTGCACCAAACCACATGACATGGGTGACATCCATTTGCCACAACTGCAATGGCAAAAGACCTCGTGGGTTAACCCCACAGCCCAAGCCCAGCCCTTCCTTTTAACAATCGGGGCATGCTTTGACGATACCTTGGGCATCAGTGAGTGGTAAGTCAAATTGCTTTGCTAACATCCTAGCGGGTTGGTGCAAGAACGCATGTGATTGCCGTGCTTGTTGAAAACGATTCCCTGGAGGAGGCTCCCATGCCACTGCAACCAATTGGTCAGCTCTGTCATTTCCCATTTCTCATCTGCACGTGCGGTCCTACCAAAGAGTTCTACCAGAGGGGCCATATCGTCATTAGTGATACCGCAAAGATTCCGCACCCGCTGGATATCTCCCACAAGCTTCTGGCCATCATGTACCGATGAAATTTCTCATGTTATTTGAACCTTCTGAGGTTTAACATTGCTAGCATCTATGTGCCACCCCAAATACTTCCAAGGTGCTGCCTTTTGCACCTTTTCAGGAGCAATTATTACTCCGCGATGGCTTAAGATGTCCTGCAATTGAGTTAAAAATTTCATCCTGTGGCAAGTTCCTTCCCGCTATCAAAATGTCATCCATAATGATAAATAATTAACTGAGGAAACTGCTTTCTTACAGGCTCTAATGCCCAGGCCACATACACCTGACACATCGTGGGGGAATTGCGCATTCATTGCGGTAACACGACCCAGTGGTATCTCTTATAGGGCTCTGCCTTGTTAATCGATGGTACCGAAAAGGCGAACCGTTCAGCGTCATTTGGGTGCAAGGGAATGGTGAAAAAACAATCCTTTAGATCTATAATTAACAAATCCCATTCTTCTGGAAGCATAACTGGAGACGGCAAACCCAGCTGCAGGGCTCCCATACTGTGCATCACTGCATTCACAGCTCTGAGATCATGTAACAGTCTCCATTTCCCACTTTTCTTGGGAATGGTAAATATTGGTGTATTCCATGGACTAGTAGAAGGAACAACATGTCCCGCTCTCAATTGCTCCTCAGCTAACTCTTGTATTTTTAGCAGCCTTTCAGAATTTAGCGGCTACTGATCAATCCAAACTGGCTCATCTGTTTTCCAGCCCTGCAATGCCAAAATTTGGATTGATCAATGGCCATGATGGAGGCCAAATATGTCATGAAATAATCGTAACATCAGCTCCTGTATCCATTGTCATCGGTTTCTTGACGATAACTCCGTCAGGCCCTTCCAATTGCACTACCTTTTCTGGTTTACCTCTTGTTATGTCCATGGCAAAGTATACCTGCGGTTTCCCTGTGGAGCCGAATCCACCATCTCCACGTTGTACTTCACCTGGGTTCGGAACACACGACCTGAATGGAACTAATTGCGCTATTCTGGTACCTTTAGGAATAGAAACAGGAGGGATTAAAACATGAATCATAATTTTCACAGTCCCACAATAATCTGCATCGATAAGCCCTAGGACTACCAGAATTCCTTTTAGAGCTGTTGAAGATCGCCCCATTAAAAATGCACTAAGCCCAAACCCCAAAGGTCCCTTTATGTTGAATGTCTACTGCGGTTTCCACGTCCACTCCGGAGCTTCCTGCAGTGGCGGATCTGGTAGTTGCGAGGCTGCCTGAGGGCCGGCAGCCCAAGCCCCTTGCATTTGTGTCGTCGCGCGAGGGGCCTTGGCGCTCGGTGTAAAGTTTCCCTTCTTCCTGCATTCTTGGTGGTAGGGTTATCTTTCTTACAACTGTTGCACCGACTTTTTGTTAGCAGAAACTCTACATTGGCTCTTGCTGTGTCCAAGTTTACCACAATTAAAACACTTGACCGAGGGTTTCTTACTGGCTTTATCAATAAGCGGATTCCGTATTGACTCACAGCAGTCTTTAATTTCTCAAGGACTTTCCAGTGAAACGCCTCCCATCTTTTTTGTCCATTATTTTGTACAACAACTGGGAATGCTTGGAGCATAGTCCCGTCCACAAGGGCATTTTTTTATTACTCCCCTCCAATGCCTCTCCCTCTCGTCCGCAGAGGCTACTGCAGGCGGCTCCGCGTCTATCGCGGGCGCAGTTGGTTTCACCGTCTCTGGTTCCGAGAGGCGGGATGGATTAAAGGACGGTGGCGGGGGCGCGGCTGGTTCTGCCCGGGCTCCGGCCGCGGCAGTGGCTGGCGGCGGCCATTCCATGGCCGGCTGACACGCGCCGCTGCAAATGGGCGGGGGGGGGCGGAAAGGGAGGGGAGGAGGGAGGGGCCAGAGGAAGCGCCGGAAGGGGTGCAGATGACGGCTCAGCAGGCATAGGCTCAGGCAAAGGCTCAGGAGGCTCAGTCCGCTCTCCCGGCAAGGGCGCCTGATTTCCCCCGCGGGGGGTGTTTCCTCCTCTGCCACAGTCTCCATCCCCCGCCACCTCCCAGCTATCCCCTCTGCGGGTGGCCGTTCCTCCCACTCTCTCAACCGACGGTATAAATCTCCCCCGACATCCCCGCCTGGAACCCAGTCCAGGAGGCACTCCCCCGAGTCCCCCCGAACCACCCGCCGCAACCCCCCCCATGGATACTGCGGAGGGGGCACATCCGGCCCTGCTGGTGCCGCCCCTACAGGAAAAACCTCCGTCTCTGCCGTACCCTCCGCGTCCATGCCCTCAGTCAGAGATGGACCGCTCTGTGAACCCCGCTCCACGGCCGCCCACTCCGTCTTGAGTCTGACTTACTGTCCCCGAGGGCACTATCTCCCTCTGTTCCTGAGGCGGCGCTTCATCCGCAAACAAAGCAGCTCGCGCCGCCAGCCAGCACGCCCCAGCCTTCTGTCCTGCCGCGACCACCTTCTCCACTTTTCCCCAACTTTCAATCGTTCAGCAGCTCCGCGCTCGCCCACGAGCGCAGATTGGAGCAAAGACTCCCGAATCTCTCCCCATTTTGGGGGGCTTAAAACTTCTCTAGGAGATCCAATGCCTCCGCGGCGCAACATCCATTGGATGCATTCGCCCGTGGGGCCCTTCCTAATCGTTCCGCGGGCACCCACCTCATCAGCCAATACCTTCAATACCTTAATCACTTGCGCAAGTTCCATCGTCGCCTGTGCGACCGATCACGTCGGGGTCACCATTATGTAGTGTTCGCTACATATCAAGGTGCCACGATTAGATCACTGGTGGGCCCGGACCAGGGAAAGAGACAGATAACACACACAGTGTGAGCGCCAACTTCCGCCTTTTATTGCGCAGTTAATTCCTTTTATACTAACAAGGGTAGGCGGGATTACAGATACGTCATAGGGCTGCGACTAACCCTCCATCTTTCCGTGACATCGCGAGATCTTCCGAACGCCGTTCCCTACAGGCCGGCCCCGAAAATATTTTCGAAGACGGCTCAGCCAGCCCCGAAAAAATTTTTGACTGGGGCTCGGCAGCGCAGAACCAATTTTCAACAGGGGCTCAGCTGGCCCCAAAAAAATTTTCGATGGCGGGTCGGCTGGCGCCAGAAAAATTTTCAACGGGCGCTCGGCCGGCACCAAAAATATTTTTGACGGGGGTTCGGATGGCACTAAAATATTTTAGAAGGGGGCTTGGCCGGCGCCGAAACAATTTACGACGGGGGCTCTGCCGGCCCCAAAAAAATTTTCAAAGGGGTTGTGGCCGGCCCAGAAAAAATATTCGACGGGCGCACAGCCTGCCCTGAAAAAACATTTGACAGGGGATCGTCTGGCACTCAAAATATTTTCGATGGGGGCTCGGCTGGCGCCGAAAAAATTTTCAACGGCAGCTCGACTGGCGCCAAAAAAATTTTTGATGGGGACTCGGCCGGGCCCAAAAAAATTTTCCACGGGGGCTCGGCCGGCCCCGAAAATATTTTCAACGGAGGCTTGGCCGGTACCGAAAATATTTTCGACTGGGGATAGGCCAGCCCTGAAAAAACTTTTGATGGCTGCTCGGCCGACACAGAAAATACTTTCGACTGGGGTTCGGCTGGCACCGAAATAATTTTCTACAGCGGCTTGGGTGGAGACGAAAAAATTTTCGACAGGGGTTCAGACAGCTCCGAAAAAAGTTCAGATGGGGGATCGGCCAGCCCCGAAAAAACTTTTGATGCCTGCTCGGCCGACACCGAAAATATTTTCAACTGGGGCTCGGCTGGCACCGAAAAAATTTTAGACGGGCGCTCGGCCAGCGCCAAAAATATTTTCGATGGGGACTCGGACGGCCCCGAAAAAATTTTCGATGGGGGTTCGGCTGGTATCGAAAACATTTTCGAAGGGGGCTCAGCCAGCGCCGAAAATATTTTCAATGGGGACTCGGCCGGCACCGAAAAAATTTTCGATGGAGCCTTGGCTGGCCCCGAAAATATTTTCGATGAGGGCTAGGCCGGCTCCGAAAAATTTTTCGACGACGGCTTGGCTGGCGCTAGGCTGGAGCCCAAAAAATTTTCGAAAGGTGCTAGGCTGGCACCGAAAATATTTTTGACTGCGTCTCAGACGGCCCCGAAAATATTTTCGACAGGGGATCGGCTGGCACCAAAAATATTTTCGACGGAGGCTCGGCCGGCAACGAAAAAATTTTCGATGGGGTCTTGCCGGCTCCGAAATAATTTTCGAAAGGTGCTTGGCAGGCGCCGAAAATATTTTCAAAGGGGGCTCTGATGGCAATGAATATATTTTCAAAGGGGGCTCAGATGGCACTGAAAATATTGTCGACGGGGGCTCCGCCTGGCCAGAAAATATTTTCTATGGGGGCTTGGCCGGCACTGAAATTATTTTCTACGGGGGCTCGGCCGGAGCCGAAAAGATTTTTGACGGGGACTCGGCCTGCCCCAAAAAAAGTTTCGACGGGGGCTTGGCCGGCCCCGAAATAATTTTCAACTGCTATTTGGCCGGTGCCGAAAAAGTTTCCAACGGAGGCTCGGCTGGGGCCGAAAAAATTTTCGACTGGTTCTCGGCCGGCACCACAAATATTTTCGACGGGGACTCAGCCGGCCCCAAAAAAATTTTCGACCAGGGCTCGGCCGGCCCGGAAAAAATTTCCGACCCGGCGCTCGGCCGGCGCCGAAAATATTTTCGACAGGGGCTCAGCCATCACCGAAAAAATATTCAACCGGCGCTCATCCTGCCCCGAAAAAACAATTGAAAGGGGCTCGGCTAGCCCAGAAAATATTTTCGACGGGGGCTCGGCCGGCGCCGAAAAAATTTATGACTGGGGCTCGGCCGGCCCCTGTAAGAGACTGAATTCTTATCCTGAACCATTTGCCTCAAAGATTGTCAGGTGTCGGGGACTGGACCATCATCTCAAGGAACTGTGAACTGCTTATCTTGAGCCCTTTGTCTCTAAGATGGCCTGTAGAAGCAGGACAGTCCTCTGTCCATAAGGACGATTACCAGGCCATTGAGGCATCCAGAGGAGGAAACGGGGCTGGAGCTGATAAGATACTGGTTTCGGGTGTTGATCACGCGAAGGTGGTGTGATGGACGAAACCTGCAGCGCATGACATCATTGAAATATGCCCTATAAAAAACTCATAGAGACAAGCTGTGGGGGCCTTCTTCACCACCAAAGAATTGAAGACTGAGGACCAACGGGACGCCGCTGGATCCGTGGTGGTGACCATCCTTGCAATCCTATCCCGAGTGCTTAATTTCTACCTTTTCTTCCATTCTATCCTATGGCTACCATTTTCCACTTTTGATAATAAAACCTATTTTGACTATATGGCATGTGACCTCGTTTGTGTCTTAATCTCGCTCTTGGGATCATTTCGAAACCTTCCCCGACATCGGATCGGGACAGCCCCGAAAAAATTTAAGACGGGGGCTCGGCCAGTGCTGAAAAAATTATCTACGGGGGCTTGACCGACCTTGAAAAAATTTTCAATGGGGGCTCGGCCGGTACCGAAAATATTTTTGAAGGGAGCTGGGCCGGCGCCGAAAAATTTTTTGACTGGGGCTCGGCTGGCACCGAAAAAATTTTTTACGGCTGCTCTGCCGACCCCAAAAAAATTTTTGACAGGTGCTAGGCCGGCGCCGAAAGTATTTTCAAAGGGGGCTCGGGCATCACCGAAAATATTTTGGACCAGGGCTCGCCGGCCCCGAAAAAATTTTCGACTGGGGCTCGGCCGGACCCAAAAATATTTTTGACCGGGGCTCGGGCGACCCTGAAAAAGTTTTCAATGGAGGCTTGGCTGGCCCCAAAAATATTTTCGATGAGGGCTATGCCGGTGCTGAAAAAATTTTCGACGGGCGCTCGGAAGGAGCCCAAAAAATTTTCGACGGGGGCTTGGCCGGCCCCGAAAAAATTAAGACGCCAGCTTGGCTGGCGCCGAAAAAAAATTTCAACGGTGGCTCGTCCGGCACCGAAAATATTTTCGACAGTGTCTTGGCCGGCCCTGAAAATATTTTTGACAGGGGCTATGCCGGGCCCTCAAAAAATTTTCGACGGGGGCTCGGATGGCTCCAAAAAAAATTTTGAGGTGGGTCGGCCAGCCCCAAAAAAATTTTCAACGGCATCTTGGACAGCCCCGAAAACATTTTCAAAGGGGGCTTGGCCGGCCCTGAAAATACTTTCGACGGGAGCTCGGCCGGCCCCGAAAATATTTTTGATGGGGCTCGGCCGGTGCCGTAAAAATTTCCGACGGGGGCTCGGCCGGCACCGAAAATATTTCCGATGGGGGCTCGGCCGGTGCCGAAAAAATTTTCGACGGGCGCTCGGCCAGAGCCCAAAAAATTTTCGACGGGTGCTCAGCTGGCACCGAAATTATTTTTGATGGGGTCTTGGCTGGCAATGAAAAAATATTCGACGGGTGGTCGGCCTGGCCCGAAAAAACATTTGAAAGGGGCTCGGCTGGCCCAGAAAACATTTGCAAAGGTGGCTTGGCCGACGCCGAAAATATTTTTGAAGGGGGCTTGGCCTGCCCCGAAAAATTTTCAGACGGGGGCTCGGCTGGCACCTAAAATATATTCGAAGGGGGCTCGGCCGGCGCCTAAAATATATTCAAAGGGGGCTCGGCCGGCACCAAAAATATTTTCGATGGGGCTACGGCCGTCCCCAAAAAATATGCGACGGGCACTCGTCCTGCCCCGAAAAAACAATTGACAGGGGCTTTGCTGGCACCGAAAATGTTTTCAACGGGGGCTCGGCCAGCCCCGAAAAAATTTTCGATGGGGACTCCGCTGGCCCCAAAAAAGTTTTCGACGGGGGCTCGACTGTCACCAAAAATATTTTCAATGGAGGCTCGGCCGGCGTTGAAAATATTTTCGAAGGGGTCTTGGCCGGCACCAAAAAAATTTTTGACTGGGGCTCGGCCGGCCCTCAAAAAATTTTCGACGGTTCCTCGGCTGGCCGTCAAAAAATTTTCAATGGGGGCTCGGCTTACACCAAAAATATTTTTGACGGCGGCTCGGCCGGTCCCGAAAAAATTTTCGACAGGGACTCGGCCTGCCCCGAAAATTTTCAGAGGGGAGCTCGGCCAGCCCCGAAAAAATATTCGACGGGGTCTCCACCGGCCCTCAAAAAATTTTCAATGGGGGCTCAGACAGTGCTGAAAAAATTTTCGACAGGGCCTCGGCCGGCCACAAAAAAATTTTTGATGGGAGCTTGGCCGGTGCCAAAATATTTTCGATGGGGGCTCGGTCGACTTCGAAAAAATTTCCTATCGGGGGCTCGGCTGGTCCCGAAAAATTTTTCGACGGGGGCTCAGCCGGCCCCGAAAAAATTTTCGACGGCATCTCGGCCGGCTCCGAAAAAAATATTGAGGTGGGTCGGCCAGCCCCGAAAAAATTTCCTACCGGGGACTCGTCTGGCCCCGAAAATGTTTTTGAAGGGGGCTCGGCCGGCCCTGAAAATATTTTCAACGGGAGCTCGGCCGGCAACGAAAATATTTTAGACAGGGGCTCAGCCGGCCCTCAAAAAATTTTAGACGGGGGTTAGGCTGGCCCCGAAAATATTTTCGATGAGGGCTCAGCCGGCGGCGAAAAAATTATCAATGGGGTTTTGGCCGGCCCCGAAAAAATTTTTGACACGGCTTGGCCGGTGCCGAAAATGTTTTTGACGGGGGCTCAGCTGGCGCCGAAAAAATTTTCGATAGGGGCTCGGCTGGCCCCAAAAAAATATTTAACGGAGACTCGGCTGGCCCAGAAAAAATTTTCAACGGGGGGCCGGCCGACCCCGAAATAATTTTCAACAGGGGCTCGGCCGATACGGAAAATATTTTCAAAGGGGCTCGGCCGGCACCGAAAAAATTTTCGATAGTGGCTCGTCCGGCACTGAAATTATTTTCGATGGGGGCTTGGACGTCAACGAAAAAATATTCGACAGGCGCTCGTCCTTCCCTGAAGAAACAATTGACAGGTGATCGACCGGCCCCGAAAAAATTTTCGAAGGGGGCTCGGCCGGCCCTCAAAAAATTTTCTATGCTTTCTTGGCCAGCCCCAAAATTATTTGCGATGAGGGCTCGGCCGGCCCCGAAAAAATTTTTCAACGGGGCTCGGCTGACACCAAAAATATTTTCGAAGGGGGCTCGACCGGCCCCGAAAAATGTTTGACAGGGGCTAGGCCGGCTCCAAAAACATTTTTGAATGGGACTCGGCCGGCCCCGAAAAAATTTTTGACGGGGGCTCGGCCGGTATCAAAAAAATTTCTGACGGGGGATCGGCCGGCCCCGAAAAAACTTTTGATGCGTGCTCGGCTGTCGTGGTTTAACCCCAGCCAGAAACTAAGCACCACGCAGCCGCTCACTCACTTTCCCCCCCATCCAGCGGGATGGGGGAGACAATCGGGAAAAAGGAAGTAAAACTCGTCTGTTGAGATAAGCACGGTTTAATAGAACAGAAAAGAAGAAACTAATAATGATAATGATAACACTAATAAAATGACAACAGTAGTAATAAAAGGATTGGAATGTACAAATGATGCACAGGGCAATCGCTCACCACCCGCCAACCGACACCCAGCTAGTCCCCGAGCGGCGATTCCCCGCCCCCTCTTGCCAGTTCCTAAACTAGATGGGACGTCCCATGGTATCGAATACACCGTTGGCCAGTTTGGGTCAGGTGCCCTGGCTGTGTCCTGTGCCAACTTCTTGTGCCCCTCCAGCTTTCTCGCTGGCTGGGCATGAGAAGCTGAAAAATCCTTGACTATAGTCTAAATACTACTGAGCAACAACTGAAAACATCAGTATTATCAACACTCTTCTCATACTGAACTCAAAACATAGCACTGTACCAGCTACTGGGAAGACAGTTAACTCTATTCCAGCTGAAACCAGGACACAGAAAATATTTTTGACTGGCGCTTGGCTGGCACCAGAATAATTTTCTACGGTGGCTCAGCCGGCACTGAAAATATTTTTGAAGGGGGTTGGACGACACTGAAAAAATTTTTGACGGCGGCTCTGTCGGACCCGAAAAAATTTTCGACACGGCTCGGCCGGCCCCAAAAAAATTTTTGTCGGGGGCTCAGCCGGCACCGAAAAAGTTTTCGACGGGGGCTCGACCGGTACCAAAATTATTTTCGTAGGGGTCTCAGCTGGCGCCGAAAAAATTTTTGACGGGGGCTCGGCCAGCACCGAAAAAATTTTTGATGCTTTCTTGGCCAGCCCCGAAATTATTTGCGATGAGGGCTCGGCCGGCGCTGAAAAACTTTTTCAACGGGGCTCGGCTGGCTCCGTAAATATTTCCGATGGGGGCTCGGCCGGCCCTGAAAAAATTTTTGACGGGGACTCGGTTGGCGCCGAAAAAATTTTCATTGGGGGCTCGGCCAGTACCGAAAATATTTTCAACAGGGGCTCGGTCAGCACCGAAAAAGTTCTCGATGGGGGCTTGGCTGTCGCCGAAAAAATTTTTGACAGCAGATCGGCCGGCACCGCAAAAATTCTCGACAGGGGCTCTGCTGGCCCTGAAAAAATTTTGACGCAGGCTCGGACGGCGTTGAAAATATTTTCCACAGGGGCTCAGCCGGCCCCAAAAATATTTTCGACAGGGGCTCGGCTGGCACCAAAAAAATTTCTGAACGGGGGCTCAGCCGGCCCTGTAAAAACTTTTGACCCGTCCTCGGCCGACACAGAACATATTTTCGATGGGTGCTCGGCTGGCACCGAAAAAAATTTCGATGGAGGCTTGGTTGGCACTGAAAATATTTTCGATGAGGGCTCGTACAGCTCCGAAAAAATATTCGACGGGCGCTCGGCCGGAGCCCAAATAATTTTCGAAGGGTGCTCAGCTGGCGCCGAAAATATTGTCGATAGGGGCTCGGTCGTTGCCGAAAAAAATTTTGACGGGGGCTTGGGCGGCCCCGAAAAAATTTCCGATGAGGGCTCAGCCGTCGCCAACAATATTTTCGAAGGGGGCTAGGCCGGCTCCGAAAAAATTTTCGACTGGCGCTGGGCCGGAGCCCAAAAAATTTTCGAAGGGTGCTCGGCTGGCGCCGAAAATATTTTCAACGGGGCCTCGGTGGCCCCGAACAAATTTTCGAAGGGGGCTCGGGTGGCACCAAAAATATTTTCGACGGAGGCTCGGCCGGCAATGAAAAAATTTTCGATGGGGTCTTGCCAGCCCCGAAATAATTTTCGACAGCTGCTTGGCTGGTGCCGAAAATATTTTCGAAGGGGGCTCGGACGGCACTGAAAATATTGTCGATGGGTGCTCGGCCGGCAACAAAAACATTTTCGATGGGGGCTTGGACGGCCCCGAAAATGTTTTCGAATGGGGCTCGGATGGCACTGTAAAAATTTTCGATGGGGGCTCAGCTGGACCGAGAAAACTTTTTGACGGGGGCTCGGCCAGCACCGAAAAAGTTTTCGACGGGGGCTCGGCTGGCACTGAAAAATTTTTCGACGGAGACTCGTCGGGCCCCGAAAAAATTTTCGACGGGGGCTCAGACGGCACGGAAAAATATTCAACGGGCGCTCGACCGTCCCCGAAAATATTTTAGATGGGAGCTCGGCCGGCCCCGAAAAAATTTTCGACAGGGGCTCGGCTGGCCCTGAAAATACTTTTGATGCGGGCTCGGCCGGCGCCAAAAAAATTTATGAATGGGGCTCAGCCGGCCCAGAAAATATTTTCGATGGGGGATCGACTTACACCAAAGATATTTTTGAAGGGGGCTCGGCTGGTCCCGAAAAAACTTTTGACGGGGGCTCAGCCGGCCCCGAAAATATTTTCAATGAGGGCTCGGCCGGCACCGAAAAAATTTTTGACGAGGGCTCGGCTTGCGCCAAAAAAAAATTTCGACAGGGGCTCGGCCAGCCCCGAAAATTTTTCAACGGGGGCTCGGCCAGCCCTGAAAAACATTTGACAAGGGCTCGGCCGCGTCCGAAAAATTATTCGACGGGGAGTCAGTCGGCTCCGAAAAAATTTTCACTGGAGGCTTGGCCGGCCGCGAAAACATTTTCGATGAGGGCTCGGCTGGCACCGAAAAAATTTTCGAAGTGGGCTCAGCCGGAACAAAAAAAATTTTCGACAGGGGCTAGGACGGCCCAGAAACAATTTTCGATGGTGGCTTGGCCGTCCCCGAAAATATTTTTGATGGGGGTTTGGACGGCCCAGAAAATATTTTCCACAGGGATTTGGCCGGCCCTGAAAAAGTTTTCGACAGTAGATCGGCCGGCCCCAAAAAAATTCTCGACGGGAGCTCGTCCTGCGCCGAAAATATTTTCGATGGGGGCTCAGTCGGTGCCGAAAAAATTTCCGACCGGGGGCTTGGCTGGCCCCGAAAAAATTTTCGACGGGGGCTCGGCCGGACCCAAAATTATTTTCGATGGGAGTTCGGCCAGCCCTGAAAATATTTTTGACGGGGGTTGTCTGGCTCTGAAAAACTTTTGACGGGGGCTCGGCCAGCCTCGAAAATATTTTAGACGGGGGCTCGGCCAGCCCCAAAAAAATATTAGATGGGGAATAGGCCGGCCCCGTAAATATTTTCGATGGGGGATCGGCTGACCCCAAAAAAATTTTCGACGGCGGCTCGGCCGGCCCTGAAAATATTTTCAGCGGGGTTCGATCAGCCCTCAAAAAATTTTCAATTGGGGCTCGGCTGGCACCGAAAAATTTTTAACAGGGGCTCGGCCGGCGCCGAAAAAGTTTTCGAATGGGGCTCGGCCAGCTTCGAAAAATATTTTGAGGTGGGTCGGCCAGCCCCAAAAAATGTTCAACGGGGGCTCGGCCGGTACTGAAAATATTTGCGAAGGGGGCACGGCCGGCCCCGAAAAACTTTTGACAGTGCTCGGCCGACACAGAACATATTTCCGACGGGGGCTCAGCCGGCCCCCAAAAAAATTTTGACGGGGGCTCTGCTGGTCCTGAAAATATTTTCGACGTGGGCTCACTGGCCCCGAAAAAATTTTCGACAGGGCCTCGACTGGTGCCGAAAATATTTTCGACAGTGGCTCAGCCGGCCCCGAAAAAGTTTCAGACCAGGGCTCGTCCGACTCCAAAAAAAATTTTGAGGTGGGTCGACCGGCGCTGAAAATATTTTCTACGGGGAATCGGCCTGCCCCTAAAATATTTTGAACCGGGCTCGGTCGGCACAGTAAAAATTTCTGATGGGGACTCAGCCGGCCCCAAAAAAACTTTTGATTGGGGCTCAGCCGGCCCCGAAAATATTTTCGACGGGGGCTCGGTCGGCACCGAAAAAGTTTTCAACGGGGCCTTGGCTGTCGCCAAAAAAATTTTCGACGGGGGCTCGGCCGGCCCCGAAAAAATTTTCGACGGTGGCTCGTCCGGCCCTGAAAATATTTTCGATTGGGGCTCGGCTGGCGCCAAAAATATTTTCAACGGGGGTTCTGCCGGCCTTGAAAAATTTTCTACCGGAGCTCAGCTGGCGCCGAAAAAATTTTCGACAGGGGCTCTGAAATGCAGAAAACAGACTCCACAATCAGTGAGATTGTAAAGTAGGTATGTTCATTCAGCGCTGGGCAGCATGGGGGGTAGTCCCACCAAAGTCGTGCGCGCCCGACTTGGCAGTTCGCCTCAAGTTTATACAGTCAGGTATTACATATTCACAATACGCCTATACATAGGCATGACCTATCCCCGCTTCATATTAAAATTACCTCTGATAGGTCATTTCCATAGTCCCCTCCCACCTGCGCCTGCGCAGGGCCTCTTTATGGTGGTCGTCCGGTGGTCGCAGAGATGAAGATAGATGACTCCTCTTCGTCACCGCTAGTAACCTCTTTCCTTGCGCAGGCTCAGTGATTTCCTGGTATTCACCCAAGCCGCAAGACCAGTCTCAGCTGGCTCTTGGGGCCTGCTCCTGCTTCTTATCAAGGACTGTCTTTACCTCATTGGCTGGTTCTTGGGACCAGCTCTTCTTAGCAAGGACTGTCTCTACCTCAGCTAATTTCAACAATGTAAGCACTAAACATCATCTTTCACCCCCCTTTATTATGTCTACTGAGATTCTTTTGACTCCCCTTGTCTCAGCTCGCCCGGCCCCGAACAAATTTTCGATGGGGGCTCGGCCGGCCCCGAACAAATTTTCAATGGGGGCTCGTCCGGTGCCGACAGGGGCTCGGCTGGCAACAAAAAACTTTTCGATGGGGTCTCGCCGGCCCCGAAATAATTTTCGACAGGTGCTCGACTGGGGCTGAAAATAATTTCAAAGGGGGCTCGGACGGCAATGAAAATATTTTCGAAGGGGGCTCGGCCGGCACCGAAAATATTTTCTACGGGGGCTCCGCCTGGCCAGAAAATATTTTCGAAGGGGGCTTGGCCGGTGCCGAAAATATTTTCGAAGGGGGCTCGGCCGGCAACGAAAAAATTTTCGACGGGGACTCGGCCTGCCCGAAAAAGTTTCGACGGGGGCTTGACTGGCGCTGAAAAAATTTTTGACGGGAACTCTGCCGGCACCATAAAAATTTTCGACGGGGGCTTGGCCTGTCCCGAAAATAATTTCGATGGGCTCCTGGCCGGCACTGAAAATATTTTCGACGGGAGCTCGGCCGGAGCCAAAAAGATTTTCAATGGGGACTCGGCCTGCCCCAAAAAAAGTTTCGACGGGGGCTTGGCCGGCCCCGAAATTATTTTCAACTGCTACTCGTCCGGCGCCGAAAAAGTTTCTGACGGGGGCTCGGCAGGCGTCGAAAAAATTTTCGAAGGGGCTCGACCGGCCCCAAAAAAGCATTTGACGGGGGCTCTGCTGGTGCTGAAAAGTTTTTTGCCGGCGACTTGGCCGGCCCCGAAAAAATATTCCACGGGGGCTCGGCTGGCTCCAAAAACATTTTCAACAGGGACTCGGTTGGCCCTGAAAAAATTTTCAACGGGGGCTCCGCCGGCCCCAAAAAGGTTTTCGACGGGGGCTCGACTGTCACCAAAAATATTTTCGATGGAGGCTCGGCCGGCACCGAAAATATTTTCGAAGGGGTCTTGGCCGGCACCAAAAAAATTTTTGACCGGGGTTCGGCTGGCCCCGAAAAAATTTTCGACGGGGGCTCGGCTGGCCCTCAAATAATTTTCGATGGCGGCTCGGCCGGCCCTCAAAAAATTTTCGAAGGGGGCTCGGCCGGCCCCGAAAAAATTTTCGACGGGGGCTCGGCTGGCCCTCAAATAATTTTCGATGGCGGCTCGGCCGGCCCTCAAAAAATTTTCGAAGGGGGCTCGGCCGGCCCCGTAAAAATTTTCGACGGGGACTCGGCCTGCCCCAAAAAAATTTCAGACGGGGGCTCATTCAGCCCCGAAAAAATATTCGACGGGGTCTCCGCCGGCCCCGAAAAAATTTCCGACCGGGGGCTCGGCTGGCCCCGAAAAAATTTTCGACGGGGGCTCAGCCGGCCCTGAAAAAAATTTTCGACGGGGACTCCGCCGGCTCTGAAAAAATTTTCGACGTGGGCTCGGCCGGCCTCGAAAAACTTTTGATGCGTGCTTGGCTGTCGTGGTTTAACCCCAGCCAGCAACTAAGCACCACGCAGCCGCTCACTCACTTCCCCCCCATCCAGCAGGATGGGGGAGACAATCGGGAAAAAGGAAGTAAAACTCGTGGGTTGAGATAAGAACAGTTTAATAGAACAGAAAAGAAGAAACTAATAATGATAATGATAACACTAATAAAATGACAACAGTAGTAATAAAAGGATTGGAATGTACAAATGATGCACAGGGCAATTGCTCACCACCCGCCGACCGACACCCAGCTAGTCCCTGAGCGGCGATTCCCCGCCCCCTCTTGCCAGTTCCTAAACTAGATGGGACGTCCCATGGTATCGAATACACCGTTGGCCAGTTTGGGTCAGGTGCCCTGGCTGTGTCCTGTGCCAACTTCTTGTGCCCCTCCAGCTTTCTCGCTGACCAGGGACTCGGCCGACCCCGAAAATATTTTCAACGGGGGCTCGGCCGGTGCCGAAAAAAATTTCAAAGGGGACTCGGTTGGCGCCGAAACAATTTTCGACGGGGGCTCGGCCGGCCCCGAAAACATTTTTCAACGGGGCTCGGCTGGCTCCGTAAATATTTTCGATGGGGACTCGGTTGGCGCCAAAAAAATTTTCGATAGGGGCTCGTCTGGTATCAAAAATATTTTCCACGGGGACTCAGCCAATCCCGAAAATATTTTCGACGAGGCCGCGGCCGGCCCTGAAAAAATTTTCGAATAGGGCTCGGCCGGTGCCGAAAATATTTTTGAAGGAAGCGTGGCTGGCACCGAAAAAGTTTTCATAGGGGGCTTGGCCAGCCCCGAAAAAATTTTCGACGGGGACTCGGTTGGCGCTGAAATTATTTTCGATATGGGCTCGGCCGGCCCGGAAAAACTTTTTCAATGGGGCTTGACCGGCTCCGTAAATATTTTCGATGGGGGCTCGGCCAGAGCCGAAAAAATTTTCAGTGGGGGCTCGTTTGGCGCCGAATAAATTTTCAACGGGGGCTCGGCCAGCCCTGAAAATGTTTTCAACGGGGGCTCAACCGGACCTGAAATATGTTTGACAGGGGCTCGGCCGGCACCGAAAAAATTTTCGACAAGGGCTCGGCCGTCCCTCAAAAAATTTTCGACGGCGTCTCGGCCGGTCCTCAAAATATTTTCGATGGGGGCTCGGCTGACACCAAAAATATTTTCGAAGGGGGCTCGGCCAGTCCCGTAATAATTTTCGAGGGGGACTCAGCCTGCCCCGAAAAAACTTCAGAGGGGGCTCGGACAGCCCCATAAAAATATTCGACAGGGTCTCCGGTGGCCCTGAAAAAATTTTCAACGGGAGCTCGGACGGTGCTGAAAAAATTTTCGACAGGGCCTCAGCCGACCACGAAAAGATTTTCGACAGGGCTTGGCCGGAGCCGAAAATATTTTCGATGGGGGCTCGCTCGGAACCGAAAAAATTTCCAACCGGGGGCTCGGCTGGCCCTGAAAAAATTTTAGATGGGGAATAGGCCAGCCCTGTAAATATTTTCCATGGGGGCTCGGCTGGCCCTGAAAATATTTTCAGCGGGGGCTCGATCAGCCCTCAAAAAATTTTCGACGGGGGCTCTGCTGGCGCCGAAAAAATTTTTAAAAGGGGCTCGGCCGGCGCCAAAAAAGTTTTTGAATGGGGCTCGGCCAGCTTCGAAAAAATTTTGAGGTGGGTCGGCCGGCCCCGAAAAAATTTTCGATGGTGGCTCGGCCGGCGCCTTAAAAATTTCCGATGGGGGCTCGGCCGGCCCTGAAAAAATTTTCGATGGGGGCTTGGCCGGCCCAGAAAATATTTTCAATGAGGGCTCAATTTGTCACGAAAAAATTTTCGATTAGGGCTCGGACGGCACCGAAAAAATATTCGACGGGCGCTCATCATGCCCCAAAAAAACATTTGACAGGGGCTCGGCCAGTGCCAAAAAAGTTTTCGAATGGGGCTCGGCCAGCTTCGAAAAAAATTTGACGTGGGTTGGGCAGCCACGAAAAAGTTTTCGACAGGGGCTTGGCCAGTCCCGAAAAAATTTTCAAAGGGGTCTCGGCCGGCGCCGAAAAAATTTTAGATGGGGGCTTGGCCGGCTCTGAAAAACTTTTGACGGGGGCTCGGCCAGCCCTGAAAAAATTTTAGATGGGGAATAGGCCAGCCCTGTAAATATTTTCCATGGGGGCTCGGCTGGCCCTGAAAATATTTTCAGCGGGGGCTCGATCAGCCCTCAAAAAATTTTCGACGGGGGCTCTGCTGGCGCCGAAAAAATTTTTAACAGGGGCTCGGCCGGCGCCAAAAAAGTTTTCGAATGGGGCTCGGCCAGCTTCGAAAAAATTTTGAGGTGGGTCGGCCGGCCCCGAAAAAATTTTCGATGGTGGCTCGGCCGGCGCCTTAAAAATTTCCGATGGGGGCTCGGCCAGCCCTGAAAAAATTTTCGATGGGGGCTTGGCCGGCCCAGAAAATATTTTCAATGAGGGCTCAATTTGTCACGAAAAAATTTTCGATTAGGGCTCGGACGGCACCGAAAAAATATTCGACGGGCGCTCATCATGCCCCAAAAAAACATTTGACAGGGGCTCGGCCAGCGCCAAAAAAGTTTTCGAATGGGGCTCGGCCAGCTTCGAAAAAAATTTGACGTGGGTTGGGCAGCCACGAAAAAGTTTTCGACAGGGGCTTGGCCAGTCCCGAAAAAATTTTCAAAGGGGTCTCGGCCGGCGCCGAAAATATTTTCGAAGGGGCTCAACCGGCGCAAAAAAAAATTTCCACAGGGGCTCGGACAGCCCTGAAAAAATTTCCCACGGGGGCTCGGCTGGCGCCGAAAAAATTTTCGATGAGGGCTCGGCCGGTACTGAAAATATTTTCGAAGGGGGCTCGGCCGGCCCCGAAATTATTTTTGACGGGGGCTCGCCCAGCCCCGAAAAAATTTTATACGGGGGCTCGGCCCGCCCTGAAAATATTTTCGATGAGGGGTCAGCCGCTATGGAAAATATTTTCGAAGGGGGCTCGGCCGGCGCCGAAATTATTTTTGATGGGGTCTTGGCTGGCAACGAAAAAATATTCGACGGGTGGTCGGCCTGGCCCTAAAAAACATTTGACAGGGGCTCGGCTGGCCCAGAAAAAATTTGCAAAGGTGGCGCCGAAAATATTTTCGAAGGGGGCTCAGCCTACCCTGAAAAAATTTCAGACGGGGGCTCAGCCAGCCACAAAAAAATTTTCGATGGGGGTTGGCCGGCGCAGAAAATATTTTCGATGGGGCCACGGTCGTCACCGAAAAAATATTCGACGGGCACTCGTCCTGCCCCGAAGAAACAATGGACAGGGGCTCGGCTGGCACCGAAAATAATTTCGACGGGGGCTCGGCCTTTGCCGAAAAAACTTTTGACGGGGGCTCGGCCGGCCCCGAAAAAATTTCTGACAGGGCTTGGCCGGCGCCGAAAATATTTTCGACGGGGGCTCAGCCGGCACCAAAATTATTTTTGATGGGGTCTCGGCTGGCACCGAAAAAATATTCGACGGGCGGTCGGCCTGGCCCGAAAAAACATTTGACAGGGGCTCGGCTGGCCCAGAAAAAATTTTCGATGACTGCTCAGCCGGCGCCGAAAATATATTCAACTAGGGATTGGCCAGCCCCATAAAAATTTTCGAAGGGGGGCTCGGCTGGCGCCGAGAAAATTTCCAATGGGGGCTTGGCCAAAGCCGAAAAAATTTTCGATGGGGGCTCAGATGGCCCCGAAAATGTTTTCGAATGGGGCTCGGATGGCACTGTAAAAATTTTCGATGGGGGCTCGGCCAGACCCAGAAAAATTTTTGACGGGGGCTCGGCCAGCACCGAAAATATTTTCGAAGGGGGCTCGGCTGGCGCTGAAAAATTTTTCGACGGGGATTCGGCCGGCCCCGAAAAAATTTTCGACAGGGGCGCGGCTGGCCCCGAAAATTTTTCGACGGAGACTCGTCGGTCCCTGAAAAAATTTTCGAAGGGGGCTCGTCCAGCCCCCAAAAAAGTTTCAAAGGGGGCTTGGGGGGCGCCGAAAAAATTTCCAACGGGGGCTCGGCCGGTACCGAAAAAACTTTCGATAGTGGCTCGTCCGGCACTGAAATTATTTTTGACGGGGGCTTGGCCGTCAGTGAAAAAATTTATGAATGGGGCTCAGCCGGCCCAGAAAATATTTTCGACGGGGGCTCGGCTGGCTCTGAAAAGACTTTTGACAGGGGCTCAGCCGGCCCCGAAAATATTTTCGAAGGGGGCTCAGCCGGTGCCGGAAAAATTTTCGATGGGGGCTCGGCCGGCCCCGAAAAGGTTTTCGACGGGGGCTCGACTGTCACCAAAAATATTTTCGATGGAGGCTCGGCCGGCGCCGAAAATATTTTCGAAGGGGTCTTGGCCGGCACCAAAAAAATTTTTGACCGGGGTTCGGCTGGCCCCGAAAAAATTTTCGACGGGGGCTCAGCTGGCCCTCAAATAATTTTCGACGGTGTCTTGGCTGGCCCTCAAAAAATTTTCGAAGGGGGCTCGGCCTGCCCCAAAAAAATTTCAGACGGGGGCTCGGCCAGCCCCAAAAAAATATTCAACAGGGTCTCTGCCGGCCCTGAAAATATTTTCGACGGCGGCTTGTCCAGCCCTGAAAAAATTTTCGACGGCATATCGGCCGGCCACGATAAAATGTTCGATGGGGGCTCGGCCGGCACCGAAAATATTTTCGATGGGGGCTTGGCTGGCACTGAAAAAATTTTTGACAGGGCTCGGCCGGCCCCAAAAATATTTTCGATGGGGGCTCGGTCGGAGCCAAAAAAATATCTGACAGGGGCTTGGCTGGCCCCGAAAAAATTGTCGACGGGGGCTCGGCCGGCCCTGAAAATATTTCCGAAGGGAGTTCGGCCGGCCCCAAAAATATTTTTGATGGGGGCTCGGCCGGCCCCGAAAAAATTTTAGATGGGGAATAGGCCAGCCCCGTAAATATTTTCGATGGGGGCTCGGCCGGCCCTGAAAATATTTTCAGCGGGGGCTTGATCACCCCTCAAAAAATTTTCGACGGGGGCTCAGCTGGCCCCGAAAAAATTTTTAACAGGGGCTTGGCCGGCGCCAAAATAGTTTTCGAATGGGGCTCGGCTGGCACCGAAAAATATTTTGAGGCGGGTCGGCAGGCCCCGAAAAAATTTTCGACGGTGGCTTGGCCGGCGCCTTAAAAATTTCCGATGGGGGCTCGGCCGGCCAAGAAAATATTTTCGATGAGGGATCGGCCGGCACCGAAAAAATTTTCGACGGGGGCTCGGCCAGCGCCGAAAAAATTTTCGAAGGGTGCTCGGCCGGCACCGAAAAAAGTTTCAAAGGGGGCTTGGCTGACTCCGAAAAAATTTTTGACGGGGGCTCAGACGGCTCCGAAAAAATTTCTGACGGGGGATCATCCGGACCCGAAAAAATTTTCAACTAGAGCTTGGCCGGCCCCAAAAAAATTTTCAAAGGGGTCTTGACCGGAGCCAAAAATATTTTCGAAGGGGGGTCGGCCGGCCCCAGAAAAATTTTTGATGAAGGCTTGGCCTGCCCCAAAAATATTTTCGATGAGTGCTCGGCCGGCGCCGAAAAGATTTCCGATGGGAGCTCGGCTGGGGCTGAAAATATTTTCAAAAGGGGCTCGGCCATCCCGAAAAAATATTCGACGGGGACCCGGCCAGCCCTGAAAAAATTTTTGACGGGGACTCGGTTGGCGCCCAAAAAATTTTCATTGGGGGCTCATCCAGTACTGAAACTATTTACGACGGGGACTCAGCCGAGCCCGAAAATATTTTCGACAAGGCCGCGGCCGGCCCAGAAAAAATTTTCGAATAGGGCTTGGCCGGTGCAGAAAATATTTTCAAAGGAGGCGTGGATGGCACCAAAAAAAATTTCGTAGGGGGCTCGGCCGGCCCCAAAAATATTTTCGATGAGGGCTCGGCCGGTTCCGAAAAAATTTCTGACAGGGCTCAGTCGCCCCCGAAAAAAATTTTGACGGGGGCTCGGCCGGCACTGAAAATATTTTCGATGGGGGCTCCTTCAGCACTAAAAAAATTTTCGACGAGGACTCGGCCAGCCTCAAAAATATTTCCGATGGGGGCTCAGCCGTCCCCGAAAAAAGTTTTGACCACGGCTCGGACATCCCCGAAAATATTTTCGATGGGGACTCGGCCGGCCCCGAAAAAATATTCGACGGGTGCTCGGATGGCCCCGAAAATATTTTCGATGAGGGCTCAGCCGGTCCTGAAAAAATTTTCAATGAGGGCTCGGCCGGCACCAAAAAAATTTTCGACGGGGGCTCCGCCGGCCCCGAAAATATTTTCGACGGGGGCTCGGCTGGCGCCGAAAAAATTTTTGATGGGGGCTCAACTGGACCCGAAAAAATTTTAAATGGGTCTCAGCCGGCACCGAAAAATTTTCGACGGGGACTCGGTTGGCGGCGAAAAAGTTTCGACTGGGGCCCGGCCGGCTCCGAAAAAATTTTCGACTGGTGCACGGCTGGCTCCGAAAAAATTTTTGACTGGGGCCTGGCCGGCACCGAAACAATTTTCGACGGGCGCTCATCCTGCCCCGAAAAACCATTTGACAGGGGCTTGGATGGTACCGAAAAATATTTTTGACGGGGGCTCGGACGTCGCCGATAAAATTTTTTGACGAGGGCTCAAGCGGCCCCAAAATAATTTCAGATGGGGGCTCTGCCGGCCCCGAAAAAACTTTTGACGGCTGCGCGGTCGACACAGAAAATATTTTCGATGGGGGCTCGGCTGGCACCGAAAAAATTTTCGATGCGGTCTTGGCCGGCCCCAAAATATTTGCGATGAGGGCTCGTACGGAGCCGAAACAATTTTCGACGGCATCTCGGCTGGCGCCGAACAAATTGTCGATGGGGGCTCGGCCGACGCTGAAAAAATTTTCGACGGGGGCTCGGCCGGCCCTGAAAAAATTTTCGATGGGGGATCGGCTGGCATCGAAAATATTTTCGACGGGGGCTCGACCGGCCCTGAAATATGTTTGACAGGGGCTCGGCCGGCTCCGAAAAAATCTTCAAGGGGGCTCAGCTGGCCCCAAAAAAATTTCCGATGGGGGCTCAGCTGGTCCCAAAAAAATTTTCGACAGGAGCTCGGTCGGTACCAAAAAAGTTTTCAACGGGGGCTCAGCTGGAGCCAAAAAAATTTTCGACTGCGGCTCGGCCGGTGTAGCGTTCGCTACATATCAAGGTGCCACGATTAGATCACTGGTCGGCCCGGACCAAGGAAAGAGACAGATAACATACACAGTGTGAGCACCAACTTCCGCCTTTTCTTGCACAGTTAATTCCTTTTATACTAACAAGGGTAGGCGGGATTACAGATACGTCATAGGGCTGCGACTAACCCTCCATCTTTCCGTGACATCGCGAGATCTTCCGAATGCCGTTCCCTACATCTCCCCCTCCCTATGACTAGCTAGCTTCTATGCTTATGAACAGTTCTACGCAAAGAAATAACTGTGTAAAGTACTATGAGCATAAGCATATTTCTACAACTAAGTTGAAACACTGTATCTTAAACACACGTAAATGTCTCATTTACCTTGCAGAGCAAGGAGCTCCTTTACAGAGAATTCACACAAGTGGTAAATGGAAAGTTAAGGCTAGGAAAGAATTACTTCTATTACTTTATAAAGTTTATCGTTGGTATGCTGATGTTAAGGCTTACTGTCTGGGGCATCCAGATTCCCGGCTGTGAGTGATTCTGACTCTTCTGTTGACACTTGTTCGTACACAATGTTTTCAGTTCCGTCTCTGACAGCCGGATCCCATAAAGACACGTATTGATGGACTCTGAGAGGGATGTCATCCGGATACACATCAGGGCCCCCCGATTGGTTTTGCATCCACTGCCAGAAATTTGTAGCGGATACCCAAGGTGTCACAAGCCAGGAAAGGATGACAGCGATCCTCGCCCAAGACAACGCAGCTCAAACGGCCCATCCCATTGGTGTGTCTGAGGGTCACGCACGCGGACCAAGGGGTAGGGGCCTTTCTCTTCCGTGCTCGTAAAATGTCGTCGCGCCGCCGTCTGCTCCAGGTCCCCTCGAACTGTCTGATTTAATGAAGTTAACGCAGTTAACAGAAGACGCTGTGTACGGAGAACAGGTGAGTTATTCCGTAACCAGGAGGGCTCCTCCTGCTCCCCCTCCCTAAGCCGATCGAGCAGGGTCTTTAAGGTTCGATGTGCTCGTTCTACAATGGCCTGGCCGGTGCTATTATAAGGGATGCCATTTTTACTTAACAAACTGAACAAGGTAAAATTATTACAATAGCTAAAATCACAATAACTACAATAATGCCCATAATTCTTTGAGCCAACCCGTTACCCCTAATGACCCAGACCATGAGGACTATGAGGAAGATGAACCATCCATACATTCTTGTGTCATCTTGCTCCGCGAACTCAGCCCAGCAATCGGTAGGTGCCAGCTTTCCTTGGGGGTCCCCACAGAGGCAACAATGGCCTCACCGTACACCAGCCCGATGCTCTTCGGAAAATCCCGGTATTTATACATTTGCAGAGGAACGGGTTTTAGCACACGTGGCCAGCGGGTGCCAAAAGTCCGCCTCGGTTGCAATCTATGACGCATGCGCTCACTGGCCAGGCGCGCTGCACGAGTCATAGCCATCTTGTCTATTGGTTCGTGGGCTTTATGATGCGGTTGCGGTGCACAGAGAATCTTGACCTGTTATGTTAGCCAAGGTGACCTATACATTAGTTTTTGACTGAGGTGGTATTCATATTGCCACACCATCTATGATGCTCCAGATGATGATGGTCGTGCAAATTCAACAGGAGTCCGTCGTGGGCCTGTACCTGTGAAAACACAATCAACCTCGTTCCCAGGATATTAATGGAAATAGACCTTACCCCTAATTTTGGCTTCAACTAACTTTGACGTTTACCCCACACTGTCTTCCCATAATCACACTATGTTTAATCAAATTATGCTTAACACACTTTTTACCTAAAGCAAGTTCTATATACAATAAGGCACGCTGTTCTAAAACCCTCTCTGAAGGACTCAATGTCCGCTAGTCCTCTAAAGTGTAATACTCTATTAGTCAGAATCTGTCGGATCAGTGGCTCCAGCACCTGCCGGTGTCATGCCAGTTGCTATTGGGACAATTCCGGGTCCAGCATCAGTGCGAAGCCATGGCTTGACCCACTTAGCCGGGATCCAGTGAAGGCCTCGATCTGTAAGCAGACACATATACCCTCTCCCAGTAAGTTTTATTTCTGCCGGTCCGCACCATTTCCCGGATTCTGGGTCCTTATACATTACCATGACTCCTGTACTTTGTTGGTTCCTTTCCGCCTGTAAAAGAGCATGATGCACTACCATTGGTGGGTCTTTGTGATCACCTGTCAATGTAAGATAATTTAGCACAAATAAGGCTTTGGCCAATCGTTCCTCTGGGAGTAAGCCCTGGGTTCCCCCCTTTTGTTTTTGCAGCATGCTCTTTAAGGCTTGTTGGCCCGTTCGACAATAGCCTGTCCTGTGGGAAGATGTGGAATACCCGTACCATGGTGAATTCCCCACAAATGACAAAATCGAGCAAATCGTGTAGAACCATAGGCTGGGCCGTTGTCCGTCTTAATTTCTTTAGGCACACCCAGCACTGCAAAAGAAGCGCGAAGATGTCATTCAATATGTAAGGCCTTTTCTGCAGTTTGTGCCGTGGCCCACATGGCAGCAGGATAGGTATCAATACACACATGCACATAACGCTTTGCACCAAACCACATGACATGGGTGACATCCATTTGCCACAACTGCAATGGCAAAAGACCTCGTGGGTTAACCCCACAGCCCAAGCCCAGCCCTTCCTTTTAACAATCGGGGCATGCTTTGACGATACCTTGGGCATCAGTGAGTGGTAAGTCAAATTGCTTTGCTAACATCCTAGCGGGTTGGTGCAAGAACGCATGTGATTGCCGTGCTTGTTGAAAACGATTCCCTGGAGGAGGCTCCCATGCCACTGCAACCAATTGGTCAGCTCTGTCATTTCCCATTTCTCATCTGCACGTGCGGTCCTACCAAAGAGTTCTACCAGAGGGGCCATATCGTCATTAGTGATACCGCAAAGATTCCGCACCCGCTGGATATCTCCCACAAGCTTCTGGCCATCATGTACCGATGAAATTTCTCATGTTATTTGAACCTTCTGAGGTTTAACATTGCTAGCATCTATGTGCCACCCCAAATACTTCCAAGGTGCTGCCTTTTGCACCTTTTCAGGAGCAATTATTACTCCGCGATGGCTTAAGATGTCCTGCAATTGAGTTAAAAATTTCATCCTGTGGCAAGTTCCTTCCCGCTATCAAAATGTCATCCATAATGATAAATAATTAACTGAGGAAACTGCTTTCTTACAGGCTCTAATGCCCAGGCCACATACACCTGACACATCGTGGGGGAATTGCGCATTCATTGCGGTAACACGACCCAGTGGTATCTCTTATAGGGCTCTGCCTTGTTAATCGATGGTACCGAAAAGGCGAACCGTTCAGCGTCATTTGGGTGCAAGGGAATGGTGAAAAAACAATCCTTTAGATCTATAATTAACAAATCCCATTCTTCTGGAAGCATAACTGGAGACGGCAAACCCAGCTGCAGGGCTCCCATACTGTGCATCACTGCATTCACAGCTCTGAGATCATGTAACAGTCTCCATTTCCCACTTTTCTTGGGAATGGTAAATATTGGTGTATTCCATGGACTAGTAGAAGGAACAACATGTCCCGCTCTCAATTGCTCCTCAGCTAACTCTTGTATTTTTAGCAGCCTTTCAGAATTTAGCGGCTACTGATCAATCCAAACTGGCTCATCTGTTTTCCAGCCCTGCAATGCCAAAATTTGGATTGATCAATGGCCATGATGGAGGCCAAATATGTCATGAAATAATCGTAACATCAGCTCCTGTATCCATTGTCATCGGTTTCTTGACGATAACTCCGTCAGGCCCTTCCAATTGCACTACCTTTTCTGGTTTACCTCTTGTTATGTCCATGGCAAAGTATACCTGCGGTTTCCCTGTGGAGCCGAATCCACCATCTCCACGTTGTACTTCACCTGGGTTCGGAACACACGACCTGAATGGAACTAATTGCGCTATTCTGGTACCTTTAGGAATAGAAACAGGAGGGATTAAAACATGAATCATAATTTTCACAGTCCCACAATAATCTGCATCGATAAGCCCTAGGACTACCAGAATTCCTTTTAGAGCTGTTGAAGATCGCCCCATTAAAAATGCACTAAGCCCAAACCCCAAAGGTCCCTTTATGTTGAATGTCTACTGCGGTTTCCACGTCCACTCCGGAGCTTCCTGCAGTGGCGGATCTGGTAGTTGCGAGGCTGCCTGAGGGCCGGCAGCCCAAGCCCCTTGCATTTGTGTCGTCGCGCGAGGGGCCTTGGCGCTCGGTGTAAAGTTTCCCTTCTTCCTGCATTCTTGGTGGTAGGGTTATCTTTCTTACAACTGTTACACCGACTTTTTGTTAGCAGAAACTCTACATTGGCTCTTGATGTGTCCAAGTTTACCACAATTAAAACACTTGACCGAGGGTTTCTTACTGGCTTTATCAATAAGCGGATTCCGTATTGACTCACAGCAGTCTTTAATTTCTCAAGGACTTTCCAGTGAAACGCCGCCCATCTTTTTTGTCCATTATTTTGTACAACAACTGGGAATGCTTGGAGCATAGTCCCGTCCACAAGGGCATTTTTTATTACTCCCCTCCAATGCCTCTCCCTCTCGTCCGCAGCGGCTACTGCAGGCGGCTCCGCGTCTATCGCGGGCGCAGTTGGTTTCACCGTCTCTGGTTCCGAGAGGCGGGATGGATTAAAGGACGGTGGCGGGGGCGCGGCTGGTTCTGCCCGGGCTCCGGCCGCGGCAGTGGCTGGCGGCGGCCATTCCATGGCCGGCTGACACGCGCCGCTGCAAATGGGCGGGGGGGGGCGGAAAGGGAGGGGAGGAGGGAGGGGCCAGAGGAAGCGCCGGAAGGGGTGCAGATGACGGCTCAGCAGGCATAGGCTCAGGCAAAGGCTCAGGAGGCTCAGTCCGCTCTCCCGGCAAGGGCGCCTGATTTCCCCCGCGGGGGGTGTTTCCTCCTCTGCCACAGTCTCCATCCCCCGCCGCCTCCCAGTTATCCCCTCTGCGGGTGGCCGTTCCTCCCACTCTCTCAACCGATGGTATAAATCTCCCCCGACATCCCCGCCTGGAACCCAGTCCAGGAGGCACTCCCCCGAGTCCCCCCGAACCACCCGCCGCAACCCCCCCCATGGATACTGCGGAGGGGGCACATCCGGCCCTGCTGGTGCCGCCCCTACAGGAAAAACCTCCGTCTCTGCCGTACCCTCCGCGTCCATGCCCTCAGTCAGAGATGGACCGCTCTGTGAACTCTGCTCCACGGCCGCCCACTCCGTCTTGAGTCTGACTTACTGTCCCCAAGGGCACTATCTCCCTCTGTTCCTGAGGCGGCGCTTCATCCGCAAACAAAGCAGCTCGCACCGCCAGCCAGCACGCCCCAGCCTTCTGTCCTGCCGCGACCACCTTCTCCACTTTTCCCCAACTTTGCAATCGTTCAGCAGCTCCGTGCTCACCCACGAGCGCAGATTAGAGCAAAGACTCCCGAATCTCTCCCCATTTTGGGGGGCTTAAAACTTCTCTAGGAGATCCAATGCCTCCCCGGCGCAACATCCATTGGATGCATTCGCCCGTGGGGCCCTTCCTAATCGTTCCGCGGGCACCCACCTCATCAGCCAATACCTTCAATACCTTAATCACTTGCGCAAGTTCCATCGTCGCCTGTGCGACCGATCACGTCGGGGTCACCATTATGTAGTGTTCGCTACATATCAAGGTGCCACGATTAGATCACTGGTGGGCCCGGACCAGGGAAAGAGACAGATAACACACACAGTGTGAGCGCCAACTTCCGCCTTTTATTGCGCAGTTAATTCCTTTTATACTAACAAGGGTAGGCGGGATTACAGATACGTCATAGGGCTGCGACTAACCCTCCATCTTTCCGTGACATCGCGAGATCTTCCGAACGCCGTTCCCTACAGGCCGGCCCCGAAAATATTTTCGAAGACGGCTCGGCCAGCCCCGAAAAAATTTTTGACTGGGGCTCGGCAGCGCAGAACCAATTTTCAACAGGGGCTCAGCTGGCCCCAAAAAAATTTTCGATGGCGGGTCGGCTGGCGCCAGAAAAATTTTCAACGGGCGCTCGGCCGGCACCAAAAATATTTTTGACGGGGGTTCGGATGGCACTAAAATATTTTAGAAGGGGGCTTGGCCGGCGCCGAAACAATTTACGACGGGGGCTCTGCCGGCCCCAAAAAAATTTTCAAAGGGGTTGTGGCCGGCCCAGAAAAAATATTCGACGGGCGCACAGCCTGCCCTGAAAAAACATTTGACAGGGGATCGTCTGGCACTGAAAATATTTTCGATGGGGGCTCGGCTGGCGCCGAAAATATTTTCAACGGCAGCTCGACTGGCGCCAAAAAAATTTTTGATGGGGACTCGGCCGGCCCCAAAAAAATTTTCCACGGGGGCTCGGCCGGCCCCGAAAATATTTTCAACGGAGGCTTGGCCGGTACCGAAAATATTTTCGACTGGGGATAGGCCAGCCCCGAAAAAACTTTTGATGGCTGCTCGGCCGACACAGAAAATACTTTCGACTGGGGTTCGGCTGGCACCGAAATAATTTTCTACAGCGGCTTGGGCGGAGACGAAAAAATTTTCGACAGGGGTTCAGACAGCTCCGAAAAAAGTTCAGATGGGGGATCGGCCAGCCCCGAAAAAACTTTTGATGCCTGCTCGGCCGACACCGAAAATATTTTCAACTGGGGCTCGGCTGGCACCGAAAAAATTTTAGACGGGCGCTCGGCCAGCGCCAAAAATATTTTCGATGGGGACTCGGACGGCCCCGAAAAAATTTTCGATGGGGGTTCGGCTGGTATCGAAAACATTTTCGAAGGGGGCTCAGCCAGCGCCGAAAATATTTTCAATGGGGACTCGGCCGGCACCGAAAAAATTTTCGATGGAGCCTTGGCTGGCCCCGAAAATATTTTCGATGAGGGCTAGGCCGGCTCCGAAAAATTTTTCGACGACGGCTTGGCTGGCGCTAGGCTGGAGCCCAAAAAATTTTCGAAAGGTGCTAGGCTGGCACCGAAAATATTTTTGACTGCGTCTCAGACGGCCCCGAAAATATTTTCGACAGGGGATCGGCTGGCACCAAAAATATTTTCGACGGAGGCTCGGCCGGCAACGAAAAAATTTTCGATGGGGTCTTGCCGGCTCCGAAATAATTTTCGAAAGGTGCTTGGCAGGCGCCGAAAATATTTTCAAAGGGGGCTCTGATGGCAATGAATATATTTTCAAAGGGGGCTCAGATGGCACTGAAAATATTGTCGATGGGGGCTCCGCCTGGCCAGAAAATATTTTCTATGGGGGCTTGGCCGGCACTGAAATTATTTTCTACGGGGGCTCGGCCGGAGCCGAAAAGATTTTCGACGGGGACTCGGCCTGCCCCAAAAAAAGTTTCGACGGGGGCTTGGCCGGCCCCGAAATAATTTTCAACTGCTATTTGGCCGGTGCCGAAAAAGTTTCCAACGGAGGCTCGGCTGGGGCCAAAAAAATTTTCGACTGGTTCTCGGCCGGCACCACAAATATTTTCGACGGGGACTCAGCCGGCCCCAAAAAAATTTTCGACCAGGGCTCGGCCGGCCCGGAAAAAATTTCCGACCGGGCGCTCGGCCGGCGCCGAAAATATTTTCGACGGGGGCTCGGCCGGCGCCGAAAAAATTTATGACTGGGGCTCGGCCGGCCCCTGTAAGAGACTGAATTCTTATCCTGAACCATTTGCCTCAAAGATTGTCAGGTGTCGGGGACTGGACCATCATCTCAAGGAACTGTGAACTGCTTATCTTGAGCCCTTTGTCTCTAAGATGGCCTGTAGAAGCAGGACAGTCCTCTGTCCATAAGGACGATTACCAGGCCATTGAGGCATCCAGAGGAGGAAACGGGGCTGGAGCTGATAAGATACTGGTTTCGGGTGTTGATCACGCGAAGGTGGTGTGATGGACGAAACCTGCAGCGCATGACATCATTGAAATATGCCCTATAAAAAACTCATAGAGACAAGCTGTGGGGGCCTTCTTCACCACCAAAGAATTGAAGATTGAGGACCAACGGGACGCCGCTGGATCCGTGGTGGTGACCATCCTTGCAATCCTATCCGGAGTGCTTAATTTCTACCTTTTCTTCCATTCTATCCTATGGCTACCATTTTCCACTTTTGATAATAAAACCTATTTTGACTATATGGCATGTGACCTCGTTTGTGTCTTAATCTCGCTCTTGGGATCATATCGAAACCTTCCCCGACATTGGATCGCGACAGCCCCAAAAAAATTTAAGACGGGGGCTCGGCCAGTCCTGAAAAAATTTTCGACGGTGGCTCGGCCGGCACCAAAATTATTTTTGATGGGGTCTCGGCTGGCACCGAAAAAATATTCTACAGGCGGTCGGCCTGGCCCGAAAAAACATTTGACAGGGGCTCGGCTGGCCCAGAAAAAATTTTCAATGAATGCTCGGCCGGCGCTGAAAATATTTTTGACTAGGGATTGGCCAGCCCCATAAAAATTTTTGAAGGGGGACTTAGCTGGCGCTGAGAAAATTTCCGATGGGGGCTCGGCCGGCACAGAAAAAATTTTGGACGGGGGCTCTACTGGTGCCAAAAAAACTTTTGACGGGGGCGTGGCCGGCACCGAAAATATTTTCGATGGGGGCTCGACCGGCGCCGAAAAAATTTCCGACGGCGGCTTGGCCGGCCCCGAAAAATTTTTCGACGGTGGCTCGGCCGGCGCCTTAAAAATTTCCGATGGGGGCTTGGCCAGCCCTGAAAAAATATTTGAAGGGGTCTCGGATGGCATCAAAACAATTTTCGACGTGGGCTCGGCCGGAGCCAAAAATATTACTGATGGCGGATCAGCGGGCTCCAAAAAAAATTTGACGTGGGTCGGCCGGCCACGAAAAAGTTTTTGATGGGGGCTTGGCCGGTCCCAAAAAAATTTTCGACAGGGGCTCGGTAGGCACCGAAAAAGTTTTCAACGGGGCCTTGGCTGTCGCCAAAAAAATTTTCGACGGGAGCTCGGCCAGCCACGAAAAATTTTCGACGGTGGCTCGTCTGGCCCTGAAAATATTGTCGACGGGGGCTTGGCCAGCCCCGCAAAATTTTTCGACGGTGGCTCGTCCAGCCCTGAAAATATTTTCGTCAGTGGCTTGGCCGGCCCTGAAAATATTTTCGAAGGGGGCTCGGCCGGTACCGAAAATATTTTCGAAGGGGGCTCTGCCGGTGCCGAAAAAATTTTCGACGGGCGCTCGGCTGGAGCCCAAAAAATTTTCGACGGGGTCTTGGACAGCCCCGAAAATATTTTCGAAGGGGGCTCGGCCGGCCCTGAAAATATTTTTGACGGAGGCTCGATCAGCCCTCAAAATATTTTCGACGGGGGCTCTGCTGGCGCCAAAAAAATTTTTAACAGGGGCTGGGCCGGCGCCAAAAAAGTTTTCGAATGGGGCTCGGCCAGCTTTGAAAAAAATTTTGAGGTGGGTCGGCCGGCCCTGAAAAAATTTTCGACGGTGGCTCGGCCGGCGCCTTAAAAATTTCTGATGGGGGCTCGGCCGGCCCTGAAAAAATTTTCGATGGAGGCTTGGCAGGCCCCGAAAATATTCTTGATGAGGGATCAACCGGTGCCCAAAAAATTTCCAACATGGGCTCGGCCGGCCCCGAAAAAACTTTTGATGCGTGCTCGGCTGTCGTGGTTTAACCCCAGCCAGCAACTAAGCACCACGCAGCCGCTCACTCACTTCCCCCCCATCCAGCAGGATGGGGGAGACAATCGGGAAAAAAGAAGTAAAACTCATGGGTTGAGATATGAACGGTTTAATAGAACAGAAAAGAAGAAACTAATAATGATAATGATAACACTAATAAAATGACAACAGTAGTAATAAAAGGATTGGAATGTACAAATGATGCGCAGGGCAATCACTCACCACCCGCCGACCGACACCCAGCTAGTCCCCGAGCGGCAATTCCCCGCCCCCTCTTCCCAGTTCCTATACTAGATGGGACGTCACATGGTATCGAATACACCGTTGGCCAGTTTGGGTCAGGTGCCCTGGCTGTGTCCTGTGCCAACTTCTTGTGCCCCTCCAGCTTTCTCGCTGGCTGGGCATGAGAAGCTGAAAAATCCTTGACTATAGTCTAAACACTACTGAGCAACTACTGAAAACATCAGTGTGTTATCAACATTCTTCGCATACTGAACTCAAAACATAGCACTGTACCAGCTACTAGGAAGACAGTTAACTCTATCCCAGCTGAAACCAGGGCAGTATCCACCCCTTATTCTATACCATTGACGTCATGCTCAGTTCCCATACCTTTAGTTACATCCTGATCAATTATCACCACCTTTCCATCCCTTTGAGACATATGAACAATGAGATATATATATATATATATATATATATATGTATACACACACAGAGATATCATTCCTTTAGTTCATGGGTTATGTTCATAAAACGTTTGTTGAGTTCATTTAGTTTCCTACTCTGGGCTCCATCTGTCATACCAGTCTGTCTGGGCAGGAGGGATGGTGCAAAGTCCTCTCAGTCGGTAGAGCAGAATTGGGCTTCAGTGCAGTGTGACTAGCAGGTGACATTGGACGCAGCAGGAGAATGGTGTGCACGGTTGGATTGTTGCATGCTGGAGTCAGTTCTGGTTCCATCACTACTGCGCTTTGCTCAGTTTTATCACAGTTCTTTCTTGCTTGATCCAAGTGATTCTTACTATAGTACTATGGATATAGCATATAACAATTATAGTGAGGATAACATACAGTAGCAGGGTTATATAGCAACTAATATCATACAGTTTAATTCTGGCTATTTTCACCTAAAATCAAATCCCCTTGAGGCACACATCGGACTTCTCCATCTTTTCGCATCACCCACCAAGTGCACCCAGGCCCTTGAGCAAAAGCAATCCCACGAATGGGTTTACCTTTGCCTGAGGCAGGAGTAACCCAGACTGTCTTCCCTAACATATTTTTCATGTGCACTACAGGAACTTTATCTCCTTCTACAGTATGTAAAAATTCTGAATGGGCAGGGCCACTCCGATTGGCAGATCCTCTGGTGTTGACTAACCAGGTGGCTTTTGCTAAATGTGCATCCCAATGTTTGAAAGTTCCGCCCCCCATTGCTCTCAATGTAGTCTTTAACAGTCCATTGTATCGCTCAATTTTCCCAGAGGCTGGTGCATGATAGGGGATATGATACACCCACTCAATGCCATGCTCTTTGGCCCAGGTGTCTATGAGGTTGTTTCGGAAATGAGTCCCGTTGTCTGACTCAATTCTTTCTGGGGTGCCGTGTCGCCACAAGACCTGCTTCTCAAGGCCCAGGATAGTGTTCCGGGCAGTGGCATGGGGTACAGAATATGTTTCCAGCCATCCGGTGGTTGCTTCCACCATTGTCAGCACATAGCGCTTGCCTTGGCGAGTTTGTGGGAGTGTGATATAGTCAATCTGCCAGGTTTCCCCAAATTTATATTTCAGCCATCGCCCTCCATACCACAGGGGCTTTAACCGCTTGGCTTGCTTAATTGCAGCACATGTTTCACATTCATGGATAACCTGCGCGATAGTGTCCATGGTCAGGTCCACCCCTCGATCTCGAGCCCATCTATATGTTGCATCTCTTCCCCGATGGCCTGAAGTATCATGGGCCCACCGAGCCATAAATAGCTCACCCTTATGTTGCCAGTCCAGGTCCACCTGAGCCACTTCAATCTTGGCAGCCTGATCCACCTGTTCGTTGTTTCGATGTTCTTCAGTGGCCCGACCCTTGGGTACGTGAGCATCTACATGACGTACCTTTACAACCAGATTCTCTAGCCGGGACACAATAGCTTGCCACAGTGCGGCAGCCCAAATGGGTTTACCTCTGCGCTGCCAGTTGCTCTGCTTCCATGGCTGTAACCACCCCCACAGGCCATTTCCCACCATCCATGAGTCAGTATAGAGATAGAGCACTGGCCACTTTTCTCTTTCAGCAATATCTAACGCTAGCTGGATGGCTTTCACTTCTGCAAACTGACTCGATTCACCTTCTCCTTCAGCAGTTTCTGCAACTTGTCGTGTAGGACTCCATACAGCAGCTTTCCACCTTCGATGCTTTCCCACAATGCGACAGGATCCGTCAGTGAACAGGGCATGTTGCCTCTCATTTTTTGGCAGTTTATTATACAGCGGGGCTTCTTCAGCACATGCCACCTCCTCCTCTGGCGACATTCCAAAATCTTTGCCTTCTAGCCAGTCCGTGATCACTTCTAAAATTCCTGGGCGACTGGGGTTTCCTATGCGAGCCCGTTGTGTGATCAGCACGATCCACTTACTCCACGTGGCGTCAGTCGCGTGATGTGTAGAGGAGACCCTCCCTTTGAACATCCAGCCCAGCACTGGCAGTCGGGGTGCTAAGAGGAGCTGTGTCTCAGTACCAACCACTTCTGAGGCAGCTCGAACTCCTTCATATGCTGCCAATATCTCTTTTTCAGCTGGAGTATAGCGAGCCTCGGATCCTCGATATCCTCGACTCCAAAACCCCAGGGGTCGGCCTCGGGTCTCCCCAGGTGCTTTCTGCCAGAGGCTCCAGGTAGGGCCATTCTCCCCAGCTGCAGTATAGAGCACATTTTTAACATCTTGTCCTGTCCGGACTGGTCCAAGGGCTACGGCATGAACAATCTCCCGTTTAATTTGTTCAAAGGCTTGTTGTTGTTCAGGGCCCCATTTAAAATCAGTCTTCTTCCGGGTCACTTGGTAGAGAGGGCTTACAATCTGTAATTTGGAATATGCATTCTCCAAAACCCCACGACACCTAAGAAGGCCTGTGTCCTTTTTATTAGTCGGGGGAGACATAGCTGCTATTTTATTAATCACGTTCATTGGGATCTGATGACGTCCATCTTGCCATTTTATTCCCAAAGACTGGATCTCCCGTGCAGGTCCCTTGACCTTACTTTCTTTTATGGCAAAACCGGCTTTCAGAAGGATTTGGATTATTTTCTTCCCTTTCTCAAAGACTTCTTCTGCCGTGTTGCCCCATACGATGATGTCATCAATGTATTGCAGGTGTTCCGGAGCTTCACCTTTTTCCAGTGCCGTCTGGATTAGTCCATGGCAAATGGTGGGGCTGTGTTTCCACCCCTGGGGCAATTGATTCCAAGTGTACTGGACACCCCTCCAAGTAAAGGCAAATTGTGGACGACACTCTGCTGCCAGAGGGATTGAGAAAAACGCATTAGCAATGTCAATTGTGGCGTACCACTTGGCTGCCTTTGACTCTAGTTCGTATTGAAGTTCTAGCATATCTGGAACGGCAGCACTCAGCGGTGGCGTAACTTCATTCAGGCCGCGATAGTCAACTGTTAGTCTCCACTCCCCATTAGACTTCCGCACTGGCCATATGGGACTATTAAAGGGTGAGCGAGTTTTGCTGATCACTCCTTGGCTCTCCGGTTGGCGAATCAACTTGTGGATGGGAATCAGAGAGTCTCGGTTGGTGCGATATTGCCGCCGGTGCACCGTTGTGGTAGCAATTGGCACTTGTTGTTCTTCAACCTTGAGCAACCCCACAATCGAAGGGTCTTGAGAGAGACCAGGCAGGGCAGACAGCTGTTCAGTGCCCTCCGTCTCCAAGGCAGCTATACCAAAAGCCCATCGATACCCCTTCGGGTCCTTAAAATACCCCCTCCTGAGATAGTCTATGCCAAGGATACACGGAGCCTCTGGACCAGTCACAATGGGGTGTTGCTGCCATTCATTTCCAGTTAGGCTTACTTCAGCTTCCAATACAGTTAACTCTTGGGATCCCCCTGTCACACCAGAAATACAAGTGGGTTCTGCCCCTTTATAACTTGATGGCATTAGAGTGCGCTGTGCGCTGGTGTCTACTAGAGCCTTATACTCCTGTGGGTCTGACGTGCCAGGCCATCAAATCCACACAGTCCAATAGACCCGGTTATCCCTTTCCTCCACCTGGCTGGAGGCAGGGCCCCTCTAATTCTGGTCAGAGTATCCAGTATTCACTTCTCGTAAAATTGGCTCAGAATTCCCTTCAAGAGGATCGGAAATAAAATCAGCCCTTCTACTCTGTTTGGAAACTGGAGCGGCATTTTTCCTGGTAGAATCCCCTTTTGTGGTGGTTTTTCCTCGCAGCTCACATACCCGTGCATTTAGGACCGAGGTAGGTTTTCCGTCCCATTTCCTCATGTCCTCTCCATGATCACATAGGTAAAACCACAGGGCACCTTGCGGTGTGTACCTTCTATATTCTCTCTCTTGGGCAGAGGAACGCTCACTCCTAATAGCTGAGACATTGGTCCTTACACATGTGGAGTAGGACATATCCTCTTTGAATTGCTGGAAATCCTCGGACAGCTTCTCCACAGCCGAAATGCAGGCTTGTAGGGAGGAGGAGAGATTTTCTTCGTATTGACGGAGTTGGCGAGCCACTTCCTCCACTGTCGGTGCCTCTTCATCCTTCCAGGCCATTATTGCCAATGCGTTGGCATAGGACGATGGTGCGCTCCGTACAAACTTCCGCCACATGGGTCGTGTGCATTGGACTTCGTCTGGATCTTTGGGTAATTGTGGGTTGTCCGGGTCATGATGAATCGTCTCTAGCACAGCTAATTCCCTCAGATATTGAATACCTTTTTTCCATGGTGGTCCACTTGCTTGATTGACATATAACATCTTCCTTGAAGGGGTACCTTTCCTTCACACTTGACAGGAGTCGCCTCCAGAGGCTGATGGCTTGTGTCCCTCTTCCAATTGCCTTGTCAATGCCACCTTCCGTGGCAAGCGATCCCAGCTGCTTGGCTTCCCTACCTTCTAATTCCAAGCTATTAGCCCCATTGTCCCAGCATCGGAGGAGCCAGGTGATAATATGCTCACCTATACGGCGGCCAAAGTCTTTTCGCAAATCCCGCAGCTCACTCAAGAATAGGGACCGGGTTATTACCTCTGGTTCTGCCTCTTCCTCCGGTTCCCGTGATGGCCCTGGTTCATCTTCATCCTTTGCTAAGCGAACTGATTTTTTTTTTTGTATATTTCTTTTTCTGTATGGGGGCAACTGATGCTGGTGCAGGTTGGTCCCCTGGTTCAGTTGCAGTTATCGCTCACCGGGTTTTGGATAACCGCAGTGTCTGTCGCCGAGGTTTGGGTAGCAGCAGTGCTCGTCGCTGGGGCTGGAGGGACCGCAGTGCCCGTTGCCGAGGTTTGGGTGGCCGCGGTGCTCATCATTTTGTTGTTAGGTCCAGAGACTTTCTCTTCCCCTTGAGGGTACTGAGTGGTGTTGAACAGGGCTCGATAGGCATGGGCCAGGCCCCAGCACGTTGCAGTGATTTGTATCTCTCTGGAGCTGCCGGGGTGACAGCATACCTTTTCCAAATATTTTACTAGTTCTTCTGGATCTTGCACTTGTTCAGGAGTGAATTTCCAAAACATTGGAGGTGCCCACTTTTCTAGGTACTTGCCCATACTACCCCACACACCCTGCCACTCATAATTATCCAGCCTTGGGGCACATCTCTGGGTGATCTTCTTAAATAGCTGTTTAACCCTAAACGAGAGCTGAACCACATTCAGAAGCATGCTAATTCCTAGCAGTAGGGCTAGGACCGTGCTAGTCCCAACATCCCAGGAGTACTCAAATTTTTCAAAATTCTCAAACACCATTGTAACTGGACTGAAGGAGAAAGGAGAGGGGAAGAAAGGTACCCCACCCATAGACTGGTTTTCCATGGAGGAAAGGTAAATGGTATAATTATTAATAGTTTCCCACAGATGGCTCCCGCAGTATAAAGGTGACAATGCTAAGTGCAAATACCGGATTAATCCCACAGCCGATGACTTTATCATACCATAAACCAGTGTTATACCATACATCAAAGTGAAAACCTTAATCCACCTCCCATGGATGATAAGCAGCAGAAGAGGAACTCCATACAGCAAGCGAGGTGATACATAACAGAGCTTTAAAAACCAGAGCAACAACTCTAAGAACACATAAATCAACATAATGAATGCTTAGAACAAATTTGTTTTAACAAGCTCTGGTCAGGTTTGTGGTTATCTCAACCCTTCGTGCCCCACGTTGGGCGCCAAAATGGACTGTCGTGGTTTAACCCCAGCCAGCAACTAAGCACCACGCAGCCGCTCACTCACTTCCCCCCCATCCAGCAGGATGGGGGAGACAATCGGGAAAAAAGAAGTAAAACTCATGGGTTGAGATATGAACGGTTTAATAGAACAGAAAAGAAGAAACTAATAATGATAATGATACCACTAATAAAATGACAACAGCAGTAATAAAAGGATTGGAATGTACTAATGATGGGCAGGGCAATCGCTCACCACCCGCCGACCGACACCCAACCAGTCCCCGAGCCGCGATTCCCCGCCCCCACTTCCCAGTTCCTAAACTAGATGGGACATCACATGGTATGGAATACACCGTTGGCCACTTTGGGTCAGGTGCCCTGGCTGTGTCCTGTGCCAACTTCTTGTGCCCTGGCTGGGCATGAGAAGCTGAAAAATCCTTGACTATAGTCTAAACACTACTGAGCAACAACTGAAAACATCAGTGTTATCAACTTTCTTCTCATACTGAACTCAAAACATAGCACTGTACCAGCTACTAGGAAGACAGTTAACTCTATCCCAGCTGAAACCAGGACACGGGGGCTCGGCCAGCTCCAAAAAAATTTTGAGGTGAGTTGGCCGGCCCCGAAAAAATTTTCGACGGTGGCTCGGCCAGCACCTTAAAAATTTCCGACGGGGGCTCGGCCGGCCCTGAAAAAATTCTTGAAGGGGGCTCGGCTGGCCCTGAAAAAATATTTGAAGGGGTCTCGGATGGCACCAAAACAATTTTCGACGTGGGCTCGGCCGGAGCCGAAAATATTACCGACGGGGGAATCGGCGGGCTCCGAAAAACCTTTTGACGTGGGTCGGCCGGCCACGAAAAAGTTTTCGATAGGGGCTTGGCCGGTCACGCAAATATTTTCGAACAGGGATCTGCCAGCACTGTAAAAATTTCCGATGGGGACTCGGCCGGCCCCGAAAATATTTTTGAACAGGGATCTGCCAGCGCTGTAAAAATTTGTGATGGGGACTCGGCCGGCCCCGAAAATATTTTCGAGGTAGGCTCGGCTGGCGCCGAAAAACGTTTCAAAGGGGGCTTGGCTGGCGCCGAAAAAATTTTCGAGGTAGGCTCGGCCAGCCCTGAAAAAATATTCGAAGGAGTCTCGGCTGGCACCAAAAAAAATTTCAACGGGGTCTCAGCCGGCCCTGAAAAGATTTTCAACAGGGGCTCGGCCGGCTTCGAAAAAATTTCTGAGGGGGGCTCGACCGGCTCCGAAAAAAATTTTGAGGTGGGTCGGCCGGCCCCGAAAAAATTTATGACTGGGGCTCTAGCCGTCCCCAAAAATATTTTCGATGGGGGCTTGACCAGCACCGAAAAAGTTTTCGATGGGGACTTGCCGGCACCGAAATAATTTTCGACAGGTGCTCGGCCTGCCCCGAAAAGATTTTTGAAGGGGGCTGGGCCTGCGCCAAAAATATTTTCGACGGGGGCTCGGCCGGCACCGAAAACATTTTCGACGGGGACTCGGCCGGCACCGAAAACATTTTCGGCGGGGGTTCTGTCACGGTCCACCTGGTGGACTCGTGATGGTTCGTTTGCTACGATCTCGAAAGTGCAAAATTAAGGTGACCAACACCAAAGGGGATAGCAGTAATCACACAGTAAAACTTTATTGCATTGCCTGTGAGGAGGCACGCGATAGTTAGAGATGGGTGAAAAAAAGGAGAAAAGTAAAGTTAGGTTTAGAGAGAGGAGAAAGAGGGGTTATAGCTACCACCGCTGATCTCACGACATCCTAACGGTCCCGGGTCCAGCTGATGCTGCGTCGTCGATCGTCGTGGTCCTTGGTGGGGAAGCTTCCAACTTCCGTTGTTCAGAAGTCATCTTTTATGCTTAGTAACGCACCTTGCTCCACCTCTGCCTCAGGAGTCTCCACCCTTCTCAGAATACAATTATCATATCTCCGCCCTTCTCAAGCGAGGCTATCACGCAGGCGCGGGGTCAGTGTCCGAGGCGTGGTTAGTCTTGGAGGCGGGTAGCCTTCGACCAGGAGGTGTGTTTTGGTATTATTATAATGAAGCAAAGTTCGTCTAAAGTTCATGATTTCTTCGTCGGTGTTATGCCAACAGTGGCAATTCATCCTTTTTGACAGTAGCTATGCGGTTATCTCTAACGGTTCCAGTCAGGTACCTTCCAGGAACCTCGTACCGCCCATTCCGTCCTTGGGACCGGCCGCTGCGCTCCAAACAGGCCATTGTCAGGTAATGTACTGTTCATGTTCCTGATGACAATGTTGAGACAATGCTGATTTTCTGACCGACTCTTACACCACCCCGTGGCTCAACATGGTCGTCAGGACCGCTTGGTGGTAGCATGATAAAGGAGAAAAAGAAGAAAAGGAAAAGAAAAGAGAGAGAAAGAGAAGGAGAGAAGATTGAAAGGCAATTACAGTGATATCAATTACAATCAAAACTGTTTATCAATTGATTTGGGGATGTCTACATTGGATGGGACATCAAGCATATTATATGTAAACGTGTTAACCGAGTCATCATTTTCCAGGTTATGGCATACAATACTGCTGACAAAACCAAACTGATCAAAACCAATATCAAGAGAACCACGATGGGGTGGCACAACGTGTTCAGGATGCCTGTAGCAGTAGGCGACCATCCGAAAAGTGTGTCCCGCCATCTATGTTCTGCATCCTTTTGCACTCTTTCTAAAACTCGGTGTATTTCTTTCACATCATGATGAACAGTTATTAAGGTTTTCTGTCCGTTTTCCCTAATTTTTCCCAAAATCTCAACCAAATCCTTGTGTTGTAATAACTGTTTTACCAAAGTGAGATTCATTCCAATGGGTATAGGTAACAATTCATCAGTCAACATATAGTTAGATTGCAAAAGTTGGTGGGATGTGACCGGGGCCGAATAGGAAAAATCACATCCGACAATCTTAGTACAATTACAAACACAGAAATTTGAATGATTTTTAGTCTCTACAACTACCTCATCTACAGATAGAGAGTCACAAACAGTCCTCAAACATACACAGCCTTTGCCGATATATATATATACATATGAGTACTGTTTCAGGGTTTTCATTAGGATGAATCTCAAAATGGCAGATATTTTGTTCAGTATCTAAACAAATATCTTGCGCCTCAATTGCATTACCTTCACAAACAAATCCTTGTTGTTCTCGTACAATACAAGATTCCAAATTAACAGTTTGCCATTTTTCATCCACCTTTCGGGCCCATACTCTATGCTCAGAGGGACAGAGTATAGTTCCGTTGTGGTTCAACCCTAATGCGATAATGGGATAAATTGGGTATATGGTAGCATTATATATAGTAAGCACAAAAATTGTAGCTAGGTTTGTAACGGGATCATAAGTAAAGTTCACCAGATTCCACCAGGATTGGAGTTCCTTCTCAAAATCAGTGGCACTGTCCCAAATTATTTTCCGAATTTCAGTGGGGAGGATACCTTCTTCACCTTCTCTTATAATTGAGGCGGCTACCGACTGCGTCCATATTTGAGCCTGGATACAACTGAGAGCCAAAGAGAGGTTATTTTGGATCACCCCAAGTGCATCAGTAATCAACTCGTGGTCCCTTACATTTACCTTTTCCCATTTTGGTAATATATTTGACAACAGCCACTGGTTAGTCCCTAAAGCCAATAAAGAAGATCGCAAAGGCTGTTGTAATTTAGCCAAATCACTAACTGAGGTAGCCAACTTGTTCATTATTACTTCCGAATCGATGCTATTTAAAACTCCCAATCCTGTTCCCAAAACACCGGTTAGGTCTCTCCGTGTTCTTCTTATGGGAAGAGTTCGTTTTTGCAGCCAGGTTGTCCATCCCTCGTAAGAGGTCCTTAGGAAAGGTGAGCAAGCTGGCTGAATGTCTGAAACATTGTTCTGCAACGACAATTCAACTTGCTTGAGAGACCATGCCGGGTTAAACAACATTTGTTGTAGGCCCGTATTTCTGATCACATATGGTCCAATTTCAAAGGTTTTTGGGCTAAGCACGACAATTGGTTGAGTAGTAGGTATTACAACATCTATTTTAAATTCTCTCCAGTATTTAGTGTTATTTTTACGACACATAACTTTATAAGAGTATTGTACAGCAGTCAAATTTAGCCAACAGTCTAGGTTTTGATTTTGACACAACAAAATAGGGCCATGTGGTCCAATTCCATAACTGTCTGTGGATTCAATCAACTCGTGGTCCCTTACATTTACCTTTTCCCATTTTGGTAATATATTTGACAACAGCCACTGGTTAGTCCCTAAAGTGATCAGTCTGCATCTTATTGTAATGTTATTTCCTTGTACCACTGTGAAAGAGGGTATAACTTCATCTTTGTCAGCGTGAAAAGGGTATCTATGCCATTGTGCGTGACTACTGCAACAAGCATCACTAGAGGCCTAGTTACAGCATTAATTTTGAATTTAAATGTTAGGCCTGATAGCCCTCCTGTCGGTGGATTAGATCGCCAATCGCACACCACATAGACTGACTTGGTCAAAGTGAAATTATACCAACAATCTCCTTGTTCCTTAATACAGGATTTGGTGATTTCAACATTAGTGGTACTTGGGTCTAGGGAGTAGTTACCGACATTCTTTTGACGGCAACACGTAATGAGAGAATCCTGCTTGTTACACCTCCATGCTGTAGTAGGACAGAGTTTCGCAGTGATGTTGGAACTAGGGTCCAATAGATTTCCAGAGATCGTAATTGAAGAGGCTTTCTCATGAAGACATCCTTCCACCTTTCTGCAGCCCACTTGGATTTTTTCTCCAATCGTTCCAGTCAGGACACGGACCCAGTCTTTCTTGTCCCATTCCCCCCACTCAAGTGGGTGGTACACTTCAGAATCATGCATTACTACAGTGGCTAAGTTTGGGAGACGGTCTTTGGGATACTGTCCCATACTCCAAGTATACTGGACAATAGCTTGGGACCGTGGCCATTCTGTATTCTTTTGGCTACAGATTAGTGGTGAGATACAAAAAAGTACTACTAATCTAATTAAGTGATTCATAATTCGTCCCTCGGAGTCCTTCTGTAAAACAAAAAGAAACAAAACTTGCCTCTCTGAGGCAAAAGAGATTAATGCTATACAGAAAATTAAAATGATGGAATTATCCAGCGAGTATTTATCCGATGCTCCTTCCCTAGTGTTACTGATTTGTTATTAGTTAGAACTGATTATATTTAATTTTAATAGGAATATGGAACTACAAGAAATATTTTAGCAAAATTATATATTGTATTTAACCAACAACTAACAGCTGTTGTGAAATCCCCTGTGTAGCCCTGTACCAAGGCCGAAGGAATTGGTTAAAATCATTTAGTAGGAACATTTAGAACTTAGATAACAGATGTCAGAATTTCAACTTAATAGGAACTTACTTAAGAAAGTGTATTATGTGTAACTATAAGAATTCGAGTACTGTCTGAAATCAGTTAACCACGGAAGCTTTGGTAAAGCTTTACCTCGATCTAATTAACGAGAATTCCAATCAGTAGAGTTAAGTGAGATTAACCAACGATTGTTTTAGTATAAGAATATTGATAAGGTGGTGTGACTGAGGGCCAATCACTAGAAATACTAAATTCAAGAATTAACATTGAATATACTTTATGTAAATCTAATACATGATGGCGAAAATCATACTGCGCAGAATCACATGAAAGGTCAACTATCGGACAAAGTGAGGAAGACTATGGAAGACCACCAGAGGGCTCCTGAAGACCACCAGAGGGCTTCACTGCGCCTGCGTAAAGGACATTTACATATGCTAATAACTTCCCAGAAATCTAATGAATATGCATAACCTTTCCTGGAAATCTAATGAATATGCATGAATAAGTTTTAATATAAGGTGTATTGTTTTGGTGTTCAGGTGTGCGTGGTTCGTGAGAGGACTCACCCGCGCACCCGGCCGTCAATAAAGAAGTGTCTGCTTATCTACACTAAATTGGTGTTGATAAGTTCTTTATTCCGAGTTTTTCGGCAACAGTTTCTGGCGACCCAGATGGGACCTCACTGAGAGAGACCGGAGGAGTCGGGGACCCGATCGGTTCCTGCCGGCACCGAGGATTTCTCGGGGATACCCATCGATCCCCGATCCATAAGGCTCTTTGCGACGTCCCCTGGATTTTGGTAAGACACTTCTTTTTTTAAACATTAAGGACAGTGGGTTAGAGTCCCCCCGGTGGGTTAGAGTCCCACCGGTATCGTCTGCCTGCCAGACGCGGCGAAAGCTGCGCAGGGTTGGACTAAAGGATCCTGAAGTGAAAGCCTAGGCGTCTGCCCGTAAGACATAAGCGAAAGCTATTGCTGGGTTGGACAATTTGGGAGTGGGTTAGAGTCCCACAGCTTTTGAGGATTCTGGGTTGGAGTCCCAGCTTCAAAAGCATTTTTGGAAACTTTGGGTTTGAGTCCCAATTCCAAGGAATTTTTGAGAGTATATGTGTATCTTTGTGAGATATTTAATGTATTTGGAAGTATCACAAATCAGAATTAAGAGTGTGGTATAGTGTGTTATATGTGAGTGTGAGTGTTGTAAGTGTGAGACGTAGTGCCTCCAACTGAGGTTGGAAGTTTTATAAAGGGTGAATACATTTTGTGGGTTAATAATCTTGCCAGGGGATATTGGTTATGACTCTTGCCTAGGGAAGTCGGTTCTGTCCGTGCCCTAGACAAGCAGGTGGACTCCATTACCTGGCAACAACTGTTGTTTGTATTCGCTTGATATCTGGCATTTAATATATGTATTTGGTATTTGATATTTGGTTTGGTATCTGACATTTGATAATTGATTATTGATTTTTGATACTCGATATATATTTAATAGATATTTGGTAGTGGGTATAAATATAATGGCATTGGCCAAATTATTTAAGAGTAAGAGTATGGGAAATTTATCTACTGATGGAAAGATACCGAAAGCATCTCCGTTGGGATGTTTGTTAGCACATTGGGGTGAATTGCATGATGATTTGCGGAAAAGTCAGATGATTGAGTACTGTAATCATTGGTGGCCTCTGTATATATTAGAGGATCAGGAAAAGTGGCCCATGAATGGGACACTGAATTATAACACCATTCTGTAGTTAATGTTGTTTTGTAGAAGAGAAGGGAAATGGAGTGAAATACCATATGTGGATTTATTTTTTTATTTAAGACAGAGACGGGATTGGCAGAATGAATGCAAGCTGACTAGTAGGGACAATTTGGTAATGGCTATAACTTCTGATAAGAAAGAAAAGAAATGTGGTTTGGCATGTGATGTTGGAAAAGAGTGCTTAAAGAAAATAACTACCCCCAAAGAGGATGAAGGGCCAGAGTTGGATATATCCCCTCCCAGGAGAGGAATAAATTGGGGTCGAGAGCATAGAGAACAGATGGAAGAACCAGAAAGTAGTGGAATAGAGGATGTGGGGGAAGGACCGTCTGAAGTTGTAATTCATACCCCCATTTCTCGAAGGACCCGACAGCAGGTATAAACAATAGCAACAATAGCTCCCCTGCGGCAGGGAGTCGGTAACGATGGGCTGGTGTATGTAAAAGTGCCCTTTTCGGTTACGGATTTGATGGCTTGGAAGCAGGCAGCTGGAGTATATAGAGAAGATCCTGAGAGAGTAGGCAGAGTGGTGGATACTATAATTAGAACACAGAATCCAGACTGGAATGATTTACAGGTGATTTTTGGATAATTTGTTAGATGATACAGAAAAGCAGATGGTATTAAAGACTGGCAAAGCACAGGCAGAAGTGGCTGTACTGAGGGGGACAACAGGTGGAACATTAGAGCAGAACTTTCCGTCTGGGGATCCGCAGTGGGATCCAAATAACAGGGAACATAGCGAAAGGTTGACTCGGTATCAGAAATGGATTTTATATGGAGTTAAACATGCTATGCCTAAATCTTTGAATTGGTCTAAACTATATGAGGTGAGACAAGATAAGAATGAATCTCCCTCTGCGTTTCTGGAAAGACTGAAGGAGGTTGCCAGAAAATATACTGATTTAAGAGTAGATACAGAGGCGGCTCAGATACAGTTGGCTTTGATTTTTATGGGACAATCGGCACCGGACATAAGAAAGAAACTTCAGAAGCTGGAGGGAGAGGATTCAAGGAGTCTGAATAAAATGTTGGAGGCAGCATGGAAAGTATATAATAACAGGGAAAAAGAGGAGAGGAAAATCAGAGAAAATAGATTGTTGGCCGTAATAGCAGGAACAGCAGGCAGAGGACGAGGTGGAGGAAGAGGACGAGGTGTTTGTGGATGGGGAGGATCAATGAATTTTAGCAATCGGAATTTTAACACCCCCTTAGGAGCGAATCAGCGTGCTTTGTGTAGGGAGGAAGGACATTGGAAAAGAGACTGTCCTAAAAATGGGCAGTGTTCAGGAGGAAATATTCAGAAGGAGGTAGCCAGAATGATGGTTTTGGATGAATGAAGGGGACCGGAGGGGAGCCCAGCTGAGCCTCTGGTTATAATTAAGCTGGGAGAAAAGGAAGTTAAGTTTTTAGTGGATACAGGAGCAACATTTTCGGTATTGAATACTTGTAAAGGAAAAATTGGAACAAAACCAGCAAATATAATAGGAGCAACAGGGAAAGAGGAAAACAGACCATTCCTGCAACCTCTGGATTTGAAATTTGGAAATAAAATAATTACACATGAATTTTTGTATGTACCAGAATGTCCGATACCCTTGTTAGGAAGAGATTTGTTATCTAAATTAAATGCACAAATTGTTTTTGAGGAAGGAGAAATTTTTTTGAAAATACCTGAGTCAAGAACAGGAGAAATCTTGATGATACAAGAAAAGTGGAGGAGCAGGAAATTCCACCGGAGGTGGATTTTGCAGTGATTCCTACAGTATGGGAAACAGATATTCCTGGTAAATCAAAATTAGCAGCGCCTGTAAAAATAGATTTAAAAGAAGATGCAGGAACAGTAAAAATTAAACAATACCCAATCAAACCAGAAGTTAGGCAGGAGCTGAAGAAATTGATTGACAAATTTTTAGAGTACAAAATTTTGGAGGAATGTGAATCTGAATATAATACTCCTATTTTACCAGTCAGGAAACCCTCGGGTGAATACAGGTTAGTGCAGGATTTGAGAGCAGTGAATCAAATAGCCAAGGACATATATCCTGTGGTTGCAAATCCTTATACGTTGTTAACAGCGTTAAAGAAGACTCATCAGTGGTTTACAGTGCTTGATTTGAAAGATGCTTTCTTTTGCATACCTTTGGAGAAGGAAAGCAGAAAGTTGTTTGCTTTCGAATGGGAAAATCCACAAACCAGGCGAAAGATGCAGTTAACATGGACAAGACTACCCCAAGGATTTAAAAATAGCCCGACAATTTTTGGAAACCAGCTGGCAAAAGAGCTTGAAATCTGGAAACAGGACAAACCGAGGCCTGAACATTTACTTCTACAATATGTAGATGACATACTGATTGCTACAGAAGAAAGATTTACCTGCATACAGGTAACCATTGACCTCTTGAACTTTCTGGGACTAAATGGGTACAAGGTATCCAGGAAGAAAGCCCAAATAGCATGTCAGACTGTGATATATCTGGGCTTTGAGATTTCAAAAGGGCAGCGACAATTGGGAAAAGGTTGCAAAGAAACCATTTGTGGTATACCTGAGCCGAAAAATATCCATGAACTTAGAGCGTTTTTGGGAATGGCAGGGTGGTGTCGTCTTTGGATCATGAACTATGGTCTAATAGCTAAACCATTGTATGAGGCCCAAAAGAACTCTTCTTTTGTTTGGGGTCCAAAACAGCAAATGGCCTTTATAGAGTTAAAACGCGCTTTAATGTCTGCACCTGCTTTAGGCCTTCCTGATTTAACTAAAGATTTTCAGTTGTTTGTTCATGAAAGACAACGCCTGGCGCTTGGTGTGTTAACCCAGAAGATGGGAAGCTGGAAACGACCAGTTGGATACTTCTCCAAACAACTGGACACAGTGAGTAAAGGATGGCCAAATTGCCTTCAAGCAGTGGCTGCAACAGTAATGATCATACAAGAAGCTCGGAAATTGACTTTGGGAAAAACAATAACAGTCTATGTCCCACATATGGTGAAAACTGTTTTAGAACAAAAGGGGGGACACTGGCTATCTCCGAGCAGAATGATGAAGTACCAGGTAATATTAACTCAACAAGATGATGTAATTTTGAAAACAACTAACCTGGTAAATCCAGCGGTGTTTTTAAGTTCCATACAGGAAGAAGGACAATTGGAACATGATTGCTTGGCTGCTATTGAGTATGTTTATTCCAGTCGTGAAGATTTGAAGGATGTACCATTGGAGCGACCGGACTGGGAACTGTATACAGATGGTAGCAGCTTTGTGGAGCAAGGAATTCGATACGCTGGATATGCGGTAACAACAGACACCACAGTTATAGAAGCAGGAGCATTGGCAAGTACCACCTAAGCTCAGAAAGCGGAACTTATTGCTTTGATTCGAGCTTTAGAACTGAGCGAAAAGAAGAAAGTAAACATCTGGACAGACTCAAAGTATGCTTTTGGAGTGGTACATGTCCATGGAGCATTGTGGAAAGAAAGAGGATTATTGTCCTCTCAGGGATCAAATATTAAACACCAAGATGAAATTTTACAACTATTACAAGCAGTTCAAAAACCAGAACAGGTAGCAATCATGCACTGTAAAGCACACCAAATTGGAAACACAAAGGAAATTGTTGGAAATAATTTAGCCGACCGAACGGCAAGGAAGGTAGCAAAGGAACGAGCATTCCAAATGGCATGAATTCCTTCCAAAACAGTAACCCTTCCTAGGGAAAAACCAAAATATTCAGAAGAGGATAATAAGTTAGGTCAATTATTAAATGCTAAGAAAAACCTAGCCGGATGGTGGGTAACACCTAAAGGGCAGGTAGTAGTTCCACCCTTTTTGATGAGAGAAATAATTCAAACAAAGCATCAGGAATGCCACTGGGGAGCAGAAGCCTTAGTAACTTCTTTGCAAAAACAGGTGGTATCGCTCAAAATGTTAGGAATGGCTAAAATAATAATTGCAAAATGTGAAGCATGTTTGAAAAATAATCCAGTAATCAGGAAAAAGGTTCAAATGGGTCGAATAAAATCTGGTACAGAGCCTGGAGATTATTGGCAAGTAGATTTTTCAGAACTACCTAGGCAAAATGGGTATCGATACATCCTGGTGGGGGTTGATACTTTTACAGGACGGCCGGAGGCTTTTCCCTGTTGTTCCACACAAGCAAAGGAAGTAGTCAAGTGGTTACTACAAGAAATAATTCCAAGGTTTGGAGTTCCTATTGGAATTTCTTCTAACAGAGGTCCACACTTTGTCGCAGAAGTAGTCCAAAATGTTAGCAAAATTTTGGGTATCACATGGGATTTGCATACCCCATGGAGGCCACAATCCAGTGGGAAAGTAGAAAGAATGAATCAAACCTTAAAAAGGCAAATAAGTAAAATTTGCCAAGAGACTAATTTAAAATGGCCTCAAGCACTTCCATTGGCATTATTACGAATCAGAGTACAGCCAAAGAGTGGAACCTCAGTCAGCCCTTATGAATTATTGTATGGAAAACCTTATGAATCCCCAGAACCTAACCCAAACATGCATGTAAAAGGGAAACAAGATGTGTATAACTATCTGCTTTCCATAGGAAAAACTTTGACTGCAATTCGGAGAGCAGTGGTGTGGAATAGACCATTATCCCTGGAAGCTCCAGTGCATGACTTTCAACCAGGAGATTATGTCTATGTGAAAACGTGGGCTTCTGAACCCCTGCAGGAATGCTGGAAAGGACCCTTCCAGATACTGTTAACCACCTTCACGGCTATTAAGATTGCAGAATCGGATGCTTGGATACACTACACTTGAGTGAAGAAGGCACCTACTCCATGGAAGATTATTAGCCGTGACCCAAAGACTTTAAAACTGACTTTGAAACAAATATTAACTCTCAAGATAGTAGTGGATAAATGTTATGTGTAAATAATGTGAAAGTATTGAAATACTTTTCAACACTTTCAAAGGGGGGGAATGTTGCAAATATTTTGATAAAAGAAATAAAAATCTAATTATAAAGGAGTTTGGTTTGATTAAAAAGTAGAAAATTATGAAGCATAGGTATGGGAGTGTTAAGTTTGAAATGTAGCCATAGGAACTTAGGAACTTAGAAAATGTATAATGTGTAACCATAAGAATTCAAGTATTGTTTAAAATCATTTAACCACAGAAGCTTTGACAAAGATTGGTAGCCTTGTAGTGTTTGTTTTAGAAACTGAGGAAACCGTTATGGACACCAGTTTGCTGCTTGGAAACACCTGAGAGGTCAAGAAGCGGACGAGTGAGGAAGACTATGAAAGACCACCAGAGGGCTCCTGAAGACCACCAGAGACCTTCACTGCGCCTGCGTAAAGGACATTTACATATGCTAATGATTTCCTAGAAATCTAATGAATATGCATAACCTTTCCTGGAAATCTAATGAATATGCATGAATAAGTTTTAATATAAGGTGTATTGTTTTGGTGTTCAGGTGTGCGTGGTTCGTGAGAGGACTCACCCGCGCACCCGGCCGTCAATAAAGAAGAAGTGTCTGCTTATCTACACTAAATTGGTGTTGATAAGTTCTTTATTCCGAGTTTTTCGGCAACAGTTTCTGGCGACCCAGATGGGACCTCACTGAGAGAGACCGGAGGAGTCGGGGACCCGATCGGTTCCTGCCGGCACCGAGGATTTCTCGGGGATACCCATCGATCCCCGATCCATAAGGCTCTTTGCGACGTCCCCTGGATTTTGGTAAGACACTTCTTTTTTTAAACATTAAGGACGGTGGGTTAGAGTCCCCCCGGTGGGTTAGAGTCCCACCGGTATCGTCTGCCTGCCAGATGCGGCGAAAGCTGCGCAGGGTTGGACTAAAGGCTCCTGAAGTGAAAGCCTAGGCGTCTGCCCGTAAGACATAAGCGAAAGCTATTGCTGGGTTGGACAATTTGGGAGTGGGTTAGAGTCCCACAGCTTTTGAGGATTCTGGGTTGGAGTCCCAGCTTCAAAAGCATTTTTGGAAACTTTGGGTTTGAGTCCCAATTCCAAGGAATTTTTGAGAGTATATGTGTATCTTTGTGAGATATTTAATGTATTTGGAAGTATCACAAATCAGAATTAAGAGTGTGGTATAGTGTGTTATATGTGAGTGTGAGTGTTGTAAGTGTGAGACGTAGTGCCTCCAACTGAGGTTGGAAGTTTTATAAAGGGTGAATACATTTTGTGGGTTAATAATCTTGCCAGGGGATATTGGTTATGACTCTTGCCTAGGGAAGTCGGTTCTGTCCGTGCCCTAGACAAGCAGGTGGACTCCATTACCTGGCAACAACTGTTGTTTGTATTCGCTTGATATCTGGCATTTAATATATGTATTTGGTATTTGATATTTGGTTTGGTATCTGACATTTGATAATTGATTATTGATTTTTGATACTCGATATATATTTAATAGATATTTGGTAGTGGGTATAAATATAATGGCATTGGCCAAATTATTTAAGAGTAAGAGTATGGGAAATTTATCTACTGATGGAAAGATACCGAAAGCATCTCCGTTGGGATGTTTGTTAGCACATTGGGGTGAATTGCATGATGATTTGCGGAAAAGTCAGATGATTGAGTACTGTAATCATTGGTGGCCTCTGTATATATTAGAGGATCAGGAAAAGTGGCCCATGAATGGGACACTGAATTATAACACCATTCTGTAGTTAATGTTGTTTTGTAGAAGAGAAGGGAAATGGAGTGAAATACCATATGTGGATTTATTTTTTTTATTTAAGACAGAGACGGGATTGGCAGAATGAATGCAAGCTGACTAGTAGGGACAATTTGGTAATGGCTATAACTTCTGATAAGAAAGAAAAGAAATGTGGTTTGGCATGTGATGTTGGAAAAGAGTGCTTAAAGAAAATAACTACCCCCAAAGAGGATGAAGGGCCAGAGTTGGATATATCCCCTCCCAGGAGAGGAATAAATTGGGGTCGAGAGCATAGAGAACAGATGGAAGAACCAGAAAGTAGTGGAATAGAGGATGTGGGGGAAGGACCGTCTGAAGTTGTAATTCATACCCCCATTTCTCGAAGGACCCGACAGCAGGTATAAACAATAGCAACAATAGCTCCCCTGCGGCAGGGAGTCGGTAACGATGGGCTGGTGTATGTAAAAGTGCCCTTTTCGGTTACGGATTTGATGGCTTGGAAGCAGGCAGCTGGAGTATATAGAGAAGATCCTGAGAGAGTAGGCAGAGTGGTGGATACTATAATTAGAACACAGAATCCAGACTGGAATGATTTACAGGTGATTTTTGGATAATTTGTTAGATGATACAGAAAAGCAGATGGTATTAAAGACTGGCAAAGCACAGGCAGAAGTGGCTGTACTGAGGGGGACAACAGGTGGAACATTAGAGCAGAACTTTCCGTCTGGGGATCCGCAGTGGGATCCAAATAACAGGGAACATAGCGAAAGGTTGACTCGGTATCAGAAATGGATTTTATATGGAGTTAAACATGCTATGCCTAAATCTTTGAATTGGTCTAAACTATATGAGGTGAGACAAGATAAGAATGAATCTCCCTCTGCGTTTCTGGAAAGACTGAAGGAGGTTGCCAGAAAATATACTGATTTAAGAGTAGATACAGAGGCGGCTCAGATACAGTTGGCTTTGATTTTTATGGGACAATCGGCACCGGACATAAGAAAGAAACTTCAGAAGCTGGAGGGAGAGGATTCAAGGAGTCTGAATAAAATGTTGGAGGCAGCATGGAAAGTATATAATAACAGGGAAAAAGAGGAGAGGAAAATCAGAGAAAATAGATTGTTGGCCGTAATAGCAGGAACAGCAGGCAGAGGACGAGGTGGAGGAAGAGGACGAGGTGTTTGTGGATGGGGAGGATCAATGAATTTTAGCAATCGGAATTTTAACACCCCCTTAGGAGCGAATCAGCGTGCTTTGTGTAGGGAGGAAGGACATTGGAAAAGAGACTGTCCTAAAAATGGGCAGTGTTCAGGAGGAAATATTCAGAAGGAGGTAGCCAGAATGATGGTTTTGGATGAATGAAGGGGACCGGAGGGGAGCCCAGCTGAGCCTCTGGTTATAATTAAGCTGGGAGAAAAGGAAGTTAAGTTTTTAGTGGATACAGGAGCAACATTTTCGGTATTGAATACTTGTAAAGGAAAAATTGGAACAAAACCAGCAAATATAATAGGAGCAACAGGGAAAGAGGAAAACAGACCATTCCTGCAACCTCTGGATTTGAAATTTGGAAATAAAATAATTACACATGAATTTTTGTATGTACCAGAATGTCCGATACCCTTGTTAGGAAGAGATTTGTTATCTAAATTAAATGCACAAATTGTTTTTGAGGAAGGAGAAATTTTTTTGAAAATACCTGAGTCAAGAACAGGAGAAATCTTGATGATACAAGAAAAGTGGAGGAGCAGGAAATTCCACCGGAGGTGGATTTTGCAGTGATTCCTACAGTATGGGAAACAGATATTCCTGGTAAATCAAAATTAGCAGCGCCTGTAAAAATAGATTTAAAAGAAGATGCAGGAACAGTAAAAATTAAACAATACCCAATCAAACCAGAAGTTAGGCAGGAGCTGAAGAAATTGATTGACAAATTTTTAGAGTACAAAATTTTGGAGGAATGTGAATCTGAATATAATACTCCTATTTTACCAGTCAGGAAACCCTCGGGTGAATACAGGTTAGTGCAGGATTTGAGAGCAGTGAATCAAATAGCCAAGGACATATATCCTGTGGTTGCAAATCCTTATACGTTGTTAACAGCGTTAAAGAAGACTCATCAGTGGTTTACAGTGCTTGATTTGAAAGATGCTTTCTTTTGCATACCTTTGGAGAAGGAAAGCAGAAAGTTGTTTGCTTTCGAATGGGAAAATCCACAAACCGGGCGAAAGATGCAGTTAACATGGACAAGACTACCCCAAGGATTTAAAAATAGCCCGACAATTTTTGGAAACCAGCTGGCAAAAGAGCTTGAAATCTGGAAACAGGACAAACCGAGGCCTGAACATTTACTTCTACAATATGTAGATGACATACTGATTGCTACAGAAGAAAGATTTACCTGCATACAGGTAACCATTGACCTCTTGAACTTTCTGGGACTAAATGGGTACAAGGTATCCAGGAAGAAAGCCCAAATAGCATGTCAGACTGTGATATATCTGGGCTTTGAGATTTCAAAAGGGCAGCGACAATTGGGAAAAGGTTGCAAAGAAACCATTTGTGGTATACCTGAGCCGAAAAATATCCATGAACTTAGAGCGTTTTTGGGAATGGCAGGGTGGTGTCGTCTTTGGATCATGAACTATGGTCTAATAGCTAAACCATTGTATGAGGCCCAAAAGAACTCTTCTTTTGTTTGGGGTCCAAAACAGCAAATGGCCTTTATAGAGTTAAAACGCGCTTTAATGTCTGCACCTGCTTTAGGCCTTCCTGATTTAACTAAAGATTTTCAGTTGTTTGTTCATGAAAGACAACGCCTGGCGCTTGGTGTGTTAACCCAGAAGATGGGAAGCTGGAAACGACCAGTTGGATACTTCTCCAAACAACTGGACACAGTGAGTAAAGGATGGCCAAATTGCCTTCAAGCAGTGGCTGCAACAGTAATGATCATACAAGAAGCTCGGAAATTGACTTTGGGAAAAACAATAACAGTCTATGTCCCACATATGGTGAAAACTGTTTTAGAACAAAAGGGGGGACACTGGCTATCTCCGAGCAGAATGATGAAGTACCAGGTAATATTAACTCAACAAGATGATGTAATTTTGAAAACAACTAACCTGGTAAATCCAGCGGTGTTTTTAAGTTCCATACAGGAAGAAGGACAATTGGAACATGATTGCTTGGCTGCTATTGAGTATGTTTATTCCAGTCGTGAAGATTTGAAGGATGTACCATTGGAGCGACCGGACTGGGAACTGTATACAGATGGTAGCAGCTTTGTGGAGCAAGGAATTCGATACGCTGGATATGCGGTAACAACAGACACCACAGTTATAGAAGCAGGAGCATTGGCAAGTACCACCTAAGCTCAGAAAGCGGAACTTATTGCTTTGATTCGAGCTTTAGAACTGAGCGAAAAGAAGAAAGTAAACATCTGGACAGACTCAAAGTATGCTTTTGGAGTGGTACATGTCCATGGAGCATTGTGGAAAGAAAGAGGATTATTGTCCTCTCAGGGATCAAATATTAAACACCAAGATGAAATTTTACAACTATTACAAGCAGTTCAAAAACCAGAACAGGTAGCAATCATGCACTGTAAAGCACACCAAATTGGAAACACAAAGGAAATTGTTGGAAATAATTTAGCCGACCGAACGGCAAGGAAGGTAGCAAAGGAACGAGCATTCCAAATGGCATGAATTCCTTCCAAAACAGTAACCCTTCCTAGGGAAAAACCAAAATATTCAGAAGAGGATAATAAGTTAGGTCAATTATTAAATGCTAAGAAAAACCTAGCCGGATGGTGGGTAACACCTAAAGGGCAGGTAGTAGTTCCACCCTTTTTGATGAGAGAAATAATTCAAACAAAGCATCAGGAATGCCACTGGGGAGCAGAAGCCTTAGTAACTTCTTTGCGAAAACAGGTGGTATCGCTCAAAATGTTAGGAATGGCTAAAGTAATAATTGCAAAATGTGAAGCATGTTTGAAAAATAATCCAGTAATCAGGAAAAAGGTTCAAATGGGTCGAATAAAATCTGGTACAGAGCCTGGAGATTATTGGCAAGTAGATTTTTCAGAACTACCTAGGCAAAATGGGTATCGATACATCCTGGTGGGGGTTGATACTTTTACAGGACGGCCGGAGGCTTTTCCCTGTTGTTCCACACAAGCAAAGGAAGTAGTCAAGTGGTTACTACAAGAAATAATTCCAAGGTTTGGAGTTCCTATTGGAATTTCTTCTAACAGAGGTCCACACTTTGTCGCAGAAGTAGTCCAAAATGTTAGCAAAATTTTGGGTATCACATGGGATTTGCATACCCCATGGAGGCCACAATCCAGTGGGAAAGTAGAAAGAATGAATCAAACCTTAAAAAGGCAAATAAGTAAAATTTGCCAAGAGACTAATTTAAAATGGCCTCAAGCACTTCCATTGGCATTATTACGAATCAGAGTACAGCCAAAGAGTGGAACCTCAGTCAGCCCTTATGAATTATTGTATGGAAAACCTTATGAATCCCCAGAACCTAACCCAAACATGCATGTAAAAGGGAAACAAGATGTGTATAACTATCTGCTTTCCATAGGAAAAACTTTGACTGCAATTCGGAGAGCAGTGGTGTGGAATAGACCATTATCCCTGGAAGCTCCAGTGCATGACTTTCAACCAGGAGATTATGTCTATGTGAAAACGTGGGCTTCTGAACCCCTGCAGGAATGCTGGAAAGGACCCTTCCAGATACTGTTAACCACCTTCACGGCTATTAAGATTGCAGAATCGGATGCTTGGATACACTACACTTGAGTGAAGAAGGCACCTACTCCATGGAAGATTATTAGCCGTGACCCAAAGACTTTAAAACTGACTTTGAAACAAATATTAACTCTCAAGATAGTAGTGGATAAATGTTATGTGTAAATAATGTGAAAGTATTGAAATACTTTTCAACACTTTCAAAGGGGGGGAATGTTGCAAATATTTTGATAAAAGAAATAAAAATCTAATTATAAAGGAGTTTGGTTTGATTAAAAAGTAGAAAATTATGAAGCATAGGTATGGGAGTGTTAAGTTTGAAATGTAGCCATAGGAACTTAGGAACTTAGAAAATGTATAATGTGTAACCATAAGAATTCAAGTATTGTTTAAAATCATTTAACCACAGAAGCTTTGACAAAGATTGGTAGCCTTGTAGTGTTTGTTTTAGAAACTGAGGAAACCGTTATGGACACCAGTTTGCTGCTTGGAAACACCTGAGAGGTCAAGAAGCGGACGAGTGAGGAAGACTATGAAAGACCACCAGAGGACTCCTGAAGACCACCAGAGACCTTCACTGTGCCTGCGTAAAGGACATTTACATATGCTAATGATTTCCTAGAAATCTAATGAATATGCATAACCTTTCCTGGAAATCTAATGAATATGCATGAATAAGTTTTAATATAAGGTGTATTGTTTTGGTGTTCAGGTGTGCGTGGTTCGTGAGAGGACTCACCCGCGCACCCGGCCGTCAATAAAGAAGAAGTGTCTGCTTATCTACACTAAATTGGTGTTGATAAGTTCTTTATTCCGAGTTTTTCGGCAACAGTTTCTGGCGACCCAGATGGGACCTCACTGAGAGAGACCGGAGGAGTCGGGGACCCGATCGGTTCCTGCCGGCACCGAGGATTTCTCGGGGATACCCATCGATCCCCGATCCATAAGGCTCTTTGCGACGTCCCCTGGATTTTGGTAAGACACTTCTTTTTTTAAACATTAAGGACGGTGGGTTAGAGTCCCCCCGGTGGGTTAGAGTCCCACCGGTATCGTCTGCCTGCCAGACGCGGCGAAAGCTGCGCAGGGTTGGACTAAAGGATCCTGAAGTGAAAGCCTAGGCGTCTGCCCGTAAGACATAAGCGAAAGCTATTGCTGGGTTGGACAATTTGGGAGTGGGTTAGAGTCCCACAGCTTTTGAGGATTCTGGGTTGGAGTCCCAGCTTCAAAAGCATTTTGGAAACTTTGGGTTTGAGTCCCAATTCCAAGGAATTTTTGAGAGTATATGTGTATCTTTGTGAGATATTTAATGTATTTGGAAGTATCACAAATCAGAATTAAGAGTGTGGTATAGTGTGTTATATGTGAGTGTGAGTGTTGTAAGTGTGAGACGTAGTGCCTCCAACTGAGGTTGGAAGTTTTATAAAGGGTGAATACATTTTGTGGGTTAATAATCTTGCCAGGGGATATTGGTTATGACTCTTGCCTAGGGAAGTCGGTTCTGTCCGTGCCCTAGACAAGCAGGTGGACTCCATTACCTGGCAACAACTGTTGTTTGTATTCGCTTGATATCTGGCATTTAATATATGTATTTGGTATTTGATATTTGGTTTGGTATCTGACATTTGATAATTGATTATTGATTTTTGATACTCGATATATATTTAATAGATATTTGGTAGTGGGTATAAATATAATGGCATTGGCCAAATTATTTAAGAGTAAGAGTATGGGAAATTTATCTACTGATGGAAAGATACCGAAAGCATCTCCGTTGGGATGTTTGTTAGCACATTGGGGTGAATTGCATGATGATTTGCGGAAAAGTCAGATGATTGAGTACTGTAATCATTGGTGGCCTCTGTATATATTAGAGGATCAGGAAAAGTGGCCCATGAATGGGACACTGAATTATAACACCATTCTGTAGTTAATGTTGTTTTGTAGAAGAGAAGGGAAATGGAGTGAAATACCATATGTGGATTTATTTTTTTATTTAAGACAGAGACGGGATTGGCAGAATGAATGCAAGCTGACTAGTAGGGACAATTTGGTAATGGCTATAACTTCTGATAAGAAAGAAAAGAAATGTGGTTTGGCATGTGATGTTGGAAAAGAGTGCTTAAAGAAAATAACTACCCCCAAAGAGGATGAAGGGCCAGAGTTGGATATATCCCCTCCCAGGAGAGGAATAAATTGGGGTCGAGAGCATAGAGAACAGATGGAAGAACCAGAAAGTAGTGGAATAGAGGATGTGGGGGAAGGACCGTCTGAAGTTGTAATTCATACCCCCATTTCTCGAAGGACCCGACAGCAGGTATAAACAATAGCAACAATAGCTCCCCTGCGGCAGGGAGTCGGTAACGATGGGCTGGTGTATGTAAAAGTGCCCTTTTCGGTTACGGATTTGATGGCTTGGAAGCAGGCAGCTGGAGTATATAGAGAAGATCCTGAGAGAGTAGGCAGAGTGGTGGATACTATAATTAGAACACAGAATCCAGACTGGAATGATTTACAGGTGATTTTTGGATAATTTGTTAGATGATACAGAAAAGCAGATGGTATTAAAGACTGGCAAAGCACAGGCAGAAGTGGCTGTACTGAGGGGGACAACAGGTGGAACATTAGAGCAGAACTTTCCGTCTGGGGATCCGCAGTGGGATCCAAATAACAGGGAACATAGCGAAAGGTTGACTCGGTATCAGAAATGGATTTTATATGGAGTTAAACATGCTATGCCTAAATCTTTGAATTGGTCTAAACTATATGAGGTGAGACAAGATAAGAATGAATCTCCCTCTGCGTTTCTGGAAAGACTGAAGGAGGTTGCCAGAAAATATACTGATTTAAGAGTAGATACAGAGGCGGCTCAGATACAGTTGGCTTTGATTTTTATGGGACAATCGGCACCGGACATAAGAAAGAAACTTCAGAAGCTGGAGGGAGAGGATTCAAGGAGTCTGAATAAAATGTTGGAGGCAGCATGGAAAGTATATAATAACAGGGAAAAAGAGGAGAGGAAAATCAGAGAAAATAGATTGTTGGCCGTAATAGCAGGAACAGCAGGCAGAGGACGAGGTGGAGGAAGAGGACGAGGTGTTTGTGGATGGGGAGGATCAATGAATTTTAGCAATCGGAATTTTAACACCCCCTTAGGAGCGAATCAGCGTGCTTTGTGTAGGGAGGAAGGACATTGGAAAAGAGACTGTCCTAAAAATGGGCAGTGTTCAGGAGGAAATATTCAGAAGGAGGTAGCCAGAATGATGGTTTTGGATGAATGAAGGGGACCGGAGGGGAGCCCAGCTGAGCCTCTGGTTATAATTAAGCTGGGAGAAAAGGAAGTTAAGTTTTTAGTGGATACAGGAGCAACATTTTCGGTATTGAATACTTGTAAAGGAAAAATTGGAACAAAACCAGCAAATATAATAGGAGCAACAGGGAAAGAGGAAAACAGACCATTCCTGCAACCTCTGGATTTGAAATTTGGAAATAAAATAATTACACATGAATTTTTGTATGTACCAGAATGTCCGATACCCTTGTTAGGAAGAGATTTGTTATCTAAATTAAATGCACAAATTGTTTTTGAGGAAGGAGAAATTTTTTTGAAAATACCTGAGTCAAGAACAGGAGAAATCTTGATGATACAAGAAAAGTGGAGGAGCAGGAAATTCCACCGGAGGTGGATTTTGCAGTGATTCCTACAGTATGGGAAACAGATATTCCTGGTAAATCAAAATTAGCAGCGCCTGTAAAAATAGATTTAAAAGAAGATGCAGGAACAGTAAAAATTAAACAATACCCAATCAAACCAGAAGTTAGGCAGGAGCTGAAGAAATTGATTGACAAATTTTTAGAGTACAAAATTTTGGAGGAATGTGAATCTGAATATAATACTCCTATTTTACCAGTCAGGAAACCCTCGGGTGAATACAGGTTAGTGCAGGATTTGAGAGCAGTGAATCAAATAGCCAAGGACATATATCCTGTGGTTGCAAATCCTTATACGTTGTTAACAGCGTTAAAGAAGACTCATCAGTGGTTTACAGTGCTTGATTTGAAAGATGCTTTCTTTTGCATACCTTTGGAGAAGGAAAGCAGAAAGTTGTTTGCTTTCGAATGGGAAAATCCACAAACCGGGCGAAAGATGCAGTTAACATGGACAAGACTACCCCAAGGATTTAAAAATAGCCCGACAATTTTTGGAAACCAGCTGGCAAAAGAGCTTGAAATCTGGAAACAGGACAAACCGAGGCCTGAACATTTACTTCTACAATATGTAGATGACATACTGATTGCTACAGAAGAAAGATTTACCTGCATACAGGTAACCATTGACCTCTTGAACTTTCTGGGACTAAATGGGTACAAGGTATCCAGGAAGAAAGCCCAAATAGCATGTCAGACTGTGATATATCTGGGCTTTGAGATTTCAAAAGGGCAGCGACAATTGGGAAAAGGTTGCAAAGAAACCATTTGTGGTATACCTGAGCCGAAAAATATCCATGAACTTAGAGCGTTTTTGGGAATGGCAGGGTGGTGTCGTCTTTGGATCATGAACTATGGTCTAATAGCTAAACCATTGTATGAGGCCCAAAAGAACTCTTCTTTTGTTTGGGGTCCAAAACAGCAAATGGCCTTTATAGAGTTAAAACGCGCTTTAATGTCTGCACCTGCTTTAGGCCTTCCTGATTTAACTAAAGATTTTCAGTTGTTTGTTCATGAAAGACAACGCCTGGCGCTTGGTGTGTTAACCCAGAAGATGGGAAGCTGGAAACGACCAGTTGGATACTTCTCCAAACAACTGGACACAGTGAGTAAAGGATGGCCAAATTGCCTTCAAGCAGTGGCTGCAACAGTAATGATCATACAAGAAGCTCGGAAATTGACTTTGGGAAAAACAATAACAGTCTATGTCCCACATATGGTGAAAACTGTTTTAGAACAAAAGGGGGGACACTGGCTATCTCCGAGCAGAATGATGAAGTACCAGGTAATATTAACTCAACAAGATGATGTAATTTTGAAAACAACTAACCTGGTAAATCCAGCGGTGTTTTTAAGTTCCATACAGGAAGAAGGACAATTGGAACATGATTGCTTGGCTGCTATTGAGTATGTTTATTCCAGTCGTGAAGATTTGAAGGATGTACCATTGGAGCGACCGGACTGGGAACTGTATACAGATGGTAGCAGCTTTGTGGAGCAAGGAATTCGATACGCTGGATATGCGGTAACAACAGACACCACAGTTATAGAAGCAGGAGCATTGGCAAGTACCACCTAAGCTCAGAAAGCGGAACTTATTGCTTTGATTCGAGCTTTAGAACTGAGCGAAAAGAAGAAAGTAAACATCTGGACAGACTCAAAGTATGCTTTTGGAGTGGTACATGTCCATGGAGCATTGTGGAAAGAAAGAGGATTATTGTCCTCTCAGGGATCAAATATTAAACACCAAGATGAAATTTTACAACTATTACAAGCAGTTCAAAAACCAGAACAGGTAGCAATCATGCACTGTAAAGCACACCAAATTGGAAACACAAAGGAAATTGTTGGAAATAATTTAGCCGACCGAACGGCAAGGAAGGTAGCAAAGGAACGAGCATTCCAAATGGCATGAATTCCTTCCAAAACAGTAACCCTTCCTAGGGAAAAACCAAAATATTCAGAAGAGGATAATAAGTTAGGTCAATTATTAAATGCTAAGAAAAACCTAGCCGGATGGTGGGTAACACCTAAAGGGCAGGTAGTAGTTCCACCCTTTTTGATGAGAGAAATAATTCAAACAAAGCATCAGGAATGCCACTGGGGAGCAGAAGCCTTAGTAACTTCTTTGCGAAAACAGGTGGTATCGCTCAAAATGTTAGGAATGGCTAAAGTAATAATTGCAAAATGTGAAGCATGTTTGAAAAATAATCCAGTAATCAGGAAAAAGGTTCAAATGGGTCGAATAAAATCTGGTACAGAGCCTGGAGATTATTGGCAAGTAGATTTTTCAGAACTACCTAGGCAAAATGGGTATCGATACATCCTGGTGGGGGTTGATACTTTTACAGGACGGCCGGAGGCTTTTCCCTGTTGTTCCACACAAGCAAAGGAAGTAGTCAAGTGGTTACTACAAGAAATAATTCCAAGGTTTGGAGTTCCTATTGGAATTTCTTCTAACAGAGGTCCACACTTTGTCGCAGAAGTAGTCCAAAATGTTAGCAAAATTTTGGGTATCACATGGGATTTGCATACCCCATGGAGGCCACAATCCAGTGGGAAAGTAGAAAGAATGAATCAAACCTTAAAAAGGCAAATAAGTAAAATTTGCCAAGAGACTAATTTAAAATGGCCTCAAGCACTTCCATTGGCATTATTACGAATCAGAGTACAGCCAAAGAGTGGAACCTCAGTCAGCCCTTATGAATTATTGTATGGAAAACCTTATGAATCCCCAGAACCTAACCCAAACATGCATGTAAAAGGGAAACAAGATGTGTATAACTATCTGCTTTCCATAGGAAAAACTTTGACTGCAATTCGGAGAGCAGTGGTGTGGAATAGACCATTATCCCTGGAAGCTCCAGTGCATGACTTTCAACCAGGAGATTATGTCTATGTGAAAACGTGGGCTTCTGAACCCCTGCAGGAATGCTGGAAAGGACCCTTCCAGATACTGTTAACCACCTTCACGGCTATTAAGATTGCAGAATCGGATGCTTGGATACACTACACTTGAGTGAAGAAGGCACCTACTCCATGGAAGATTATTAGCCGTGACCCAAAGACTTTAAAACTGACTTTGAAACAAATATTAACTCTCAAGATAGTAGTGGATAAATGTTATGTGTAAATAATGTGAAAGTATTGAAATACTTTTCAACACTTTCAAAGGGGGGAATGTTGCAAATATTTTGATAAAAGAAATAAAAATCTAATTATAAAGGAGTTTGGTTTGATTAAAAAGTAGAAAATTATGAAGCATAGGTATGGGAGTGTTAAGTTTGAAATGTAGCCATAGGAACTTAGAAAATGTATAATGTGTAACCATAAGAATTCAAGTATTGTTTAAAATCATTTAACCACAGAAGCTTTGACAAAGATTGGTAGCCTTGTAGTGTTTGTTTTAGAAACTGAGGAAACCGTTATGGACACCAGTTTGCTGCTTGGAAACACCTGAGAGGTCAAGAAGCGGACGAGTGAGGAAGACTATGAAAGACCACCAGAGGACTCCTGAAGACCACCAGAGACCTTCACTGTGCCTGCGTAAAGGACATTTACATATGCTAATGATTTCCTAGAAATCTAATGAATATGCATAACCTTTCCTGGAAATCTAATGAATATGCATGAATAAGTTTTAATATAAGGTGTATTGTTTTGGTGTTCAGGTGTGCGTGGTTCGTGAGAGGACTCACCCGCGCACCCGGCCGTCAATAAAGAAGAAGTGTCTGCTTATCTACACTAAATTGGTGTTGATAAGTTCTTTATTCCGAGTTTTTCGGCAACAGTTTCTGGCGACCCAGATGGGACCTCACTGAGAGAGACCGGAGGAGTCGGGGACCCGATCGGTTCCTGCCGGCACCGAGGATTTCTCGGGGATACCCATCGATCCCCGATCCATAAGGCTCTTTGCGACGTCCCCTGGATTTTGGTAAGACACTTCTTTTTTTAAACATTAAGGACAGTGGGTTAGAGTCCCCCCGGTGGGTTAGAGTCCCACCGGTATCGTCTGCCTGCCAGACGCGGCGAAAGCTGCGCAGGGTTGGACTAAAGGATCCTGAAGTGAAAGCCTAGGCGTCTGCCCGTAAGACATAAGCGAAAGCTATTGCTGGGTTGGACAATTTGGGAGTGGGTTAGAGTCCCACAGCTTTTGAGGATTCTGGGTTGGAGTCCCAGCTTCAAAAGCATTTTGGAAACTTTGGGTTTGAGTCCCAATTCCAAGGAATTTTTGAGAGTATATGTGTATCTTTGTGAGATATTTAATGTATTTGGAAGTATCACAAATCAGAATTAAGAGTGTGGTATAGTGTGTTATATGTGAGTGTGAGTGTTGTAAGTGTGAGACGTAGTGCCTCCAACTGAGGTTGGAAGTTTTATAAAGGGTGAATACATTTTGTGGGTTAATAATCTTGCCAGGGGATATTGGTTATGACTCTTGCCTAGGGAAGTCGGTTCTGTCCGTGCCCTAGACAAGCAGGTGGACTCCATTACCTGGCAACAACTGTTGTTTGTATTCGCTTGATATCTGGCATTTAATATATGTATTTGGTATTTGATATTTGGTTTGGTATCTGACATTTGATAATTGATTATTGATTTTTGATACTCGATATATATTTAATAGATATTTGGTAGTGGGTATAAATATAATGGCATTGGCCAAATTATTTAAGAGTAAGAGTATGGGAAATTTATCTACTGATGGAAAGATACCGAAAGCATCTCCGTTGGGATGTTTGTTAGCACATTGGGGTGAATTGCATGATGATTTGCGGAAAAGTCAGATGATTGAGTACTGTAATCATTGGTGGCCTCTGTATATATTAGAGGATCAGGAAAAGTGGCCCATGAATGGGACACTGAATTATAACACCATTCTGTAGTTAATGTTGTTTTGTAGAAGAGAAGGGAAATGGAGTGAAATACCATATGTGGATTTATTTTTTTATTTAAGACAGAGACGGGATTGGCAGAATGAATGCAAGCTGACTAGTAGGGACAATTTGGTAATGGCTATAACTTCTGATAAGAAAGAAAAGAAATGTGGTTTGGCATGTGATGTTGGAAAAGAGTGCTTAAAGAAAATAACTACCCCCAAAGAGGATGAAGGGCCAGAGTTGGATATATCCCCTCCCAGGAGAGGAATAAATTGGGGTCGAGAGCATAGAGAACAGATGGAAGAACCAGAAAGTAGTGGAATAGAGGATGTGGGGGAAGGACCGTCTGAAGTTGTAATTCATACCCCCATTTCTCGAAGGACCCGACAGCAGGTATAAACAATAGCAACAATAGCTCCCCTGCGGCAGGGAGTCGGTAACGATGGGCTGGTGTATGTAAAAGTGCCCTTTTCGGTTACGGATTTGATGGCTTGGAAGCAGGCAGCTGGAGTATATAGAGAAGATCCTGAGAGAGTAGGCAGAGTGGTGGATACTATAATTAGAACACAGAATCCAGACTGGAATGATTTACAGGTGATTTTTGGATAATTTGTTAGATGATACAGAAAAGCAGATGGTATTAAAGACTGGCAAAGCACAGGCAGAAGTGGCTGTACTGAGGGGGACAACAGGTGGAACATTAGAGCAGAACTTTCCGTCTGGGGATCCGCAGTGGGATCCAAATAACAGGGAACATAGCGAAAGGTTGACTCGGTATCAGAAATGGATTTTATATGGAGTTAAACATGCTATGCCTAAATCTTTGAATTGGTCTAAACTATATGAGGTGAGACAAGATAAGAATGAATCTCCCTCTGCGTTTCTGGAAAGACTGAAGGAGGTTGCCAGAAAATATACTGATTTAAGAGTAGATACAGAGGCGGCTCAGATACAGTTGGCTTTGATTTTTATGGGACAATCGGCACCGGACATAAGAAAGAAACTTCAGAAGCTGGAGGGAGAGGATTCAAGGAGTCTGAATAAAATGTTGGAGGCAGCATGGAAAGTATATAATAACAGGGAAAAAGAGGAGAGGAAAATCAGAGAAAATAGATTGTTGGCCGTAATAGCAGGAACAGCAGGCAGAGGACGAGGTGGAGGAAGAGGACGAGGTGTTTGTGGATGGGGAGGATCAATGAATTTTAGCAATCGGAATTTTAACACCCCCTTAGGAGCGAATCAGCGTGCTTTGTGTAGGGAGGAAGGACATTGGAAAAGAGACTGTCCTAAAAATGGGCAGTGTTCAGGAGGAAATATTCAGAAGGAGGTAGCCAGAATGATGGTTTTGGATGAATGAAGGGGACCGGAGGGGAGCCCAGCTGAGCCTCTGGTTATAATTAAGCTGGGAGAAAAGGAAGTTAAGTTTTTAGTGGATACAGGAGCAACATTTTCGGTATTGAATACTTGTAAAGGAAAAATTGGAACAAAACCAGCAAATATAATAGGAGCAACAGGGAAAGAGGAAAACAGACCATTCCTGCAACCTCTGGATTTGAAATTTGGAAATAAAATAATTACACATGAATTTTTGTATGTACCAGAATGTCCGATACCCTTGTTAGGAAGAGATTTGTTATCTAAATTAAATGCACAAATTGTTTTTGAGGAAGGAGAAATTTTTTTGAAAATACCTGAGTCAAGAACAGGAGAAATCTTGATGATACAAGAAAAGTGGAGGAGCAGGAAATTCCACCGGAGGTGGATTTTGCAGTGATTCCTACAGTATGGGAAACAGATATTCCTGGTAAATCAAAATTAGCAGCGCCTGTAAAAATAGATTTAAAAGAAGATGCAGGAACAGTAAAAATTAAACAATACCCAATCAAACCAGAAGTTAGGCAGGAGCTGAAGAAATTGATTGACAAATTTTTAGAGTACAAAATTTTGGAGGAATGTGAATCTGAATATAATACTCCTATTTTACCAGTCAGGAAACCCTCGGGTGAATACAGGTTAGTGCAGGATTTGAGAGCAGTGAATCAAATAGCCAAGGACATATATCCTGTGGTTGCAAATCCTTATACGTTGTTAACAGCGTTAAAGAAGACTCATCAGTGGTTTACAGTGCTTGATTTGAAAGATGCTTTCTTTTGCATACCTTTGGAGAAGGAAAGCAGAAAGTTGTTTGCTTTCGAATGGGAAAATCCACAAACCGGGCGAAAGATGCAGTTAACATGGACAAGACTACCCCAAGGATTTAAAAATAGCCCGACAATTTTTGGAAACCAGCTGGCAAAAGAGCTTGAAATCTGGAAACAGGACAAACCGAGGCCTGAACATTTACTTCTACAATATGTAGATGACATACTGATTGCTACAGAAGAAAGATTTACCTGCATACAGGTAACCATTGACCTCTTGAACTTTCTGGGACTAAATGGGTACAAGGTATCCAGGAAGAAAGCCCAAATAGCATGTCAGACTGTGATATATCTGGGCTTTGAGATTTCAAAAGGGCAGCGACAATTGGGAAAAGGTTGCAAAGAAACCATTTGTGGTATACCTGAGCCGAAAAATATCCATGAACTTAGAGCGTTTTTGGGAATGGCAGGGTGGTGTCGTCTTTGGATCATGAACTATGGTCTAATAGCTAAACCATTGTATGAGGCCCAAAAGAACTCTTCTTTTGTTTGGGGTCCAAAACAGCAAATGGCCTTTATAGAGTTAAAACGCGCTTTAATGTCTGCACCTGCTTTAGGCCTTCCTGATTTAACTAAAGATTTTCAGTTGTTTGTTCATGAAAGACAACGCCTGGCGCTTGGTGTGTTAACCCAGAAGATGGGAAGCTGGAAACGACCAGTTGGATACTTCTCCAAACAACTGGACACAGTGAGTAAAGGATGGCCAAATTGCCTTCAAGCAGTGGCTGCAACAGTAATGATCATACAAGAAGCTCGGAAATTGACTTTGGGAAAAACAATAACAGTCTATGTCCCACATATGGTGAAAACTGTTTTAGAACAAAAGGGGGGACACTGGCTATCTCCGAGCAGAATGATGAAGTACCAGGTAATATTAACTCAACAAGATGATGTAATTTTGAAAACAACTAACCTGGTAAATCCAGCGGTGTTTTTAAGTTCCATACAGGAAGAAGGACAATTGGAACATGATTGCTTGGCTGCTATTGAGTATGTTTATTCCAGTCGTGAAGATTTGAAGGATGTACCATTGGAGCGACCGGACTGGGAACTGTATACAGATGGTAGCAGCTTTGTGGAGCAAGGAATTCGATACGCTGGATATGCGGTAACAACAGACACCACAGTTATAGAAGCAGGAGCATTGGCAAGTACCACCTAAGCTCAGAAAGCGGAACTTATTGCTTTGATTCGAGCTTTAGAACTGAGCGAAAAGAAGAAAGTAAACATCTGGACAGACTCAAAGTATGCTTTTGGAGTGGTACATGTCCATGGAGCATTGTGGAAAGAAAGAGGATTATTGTCCTCTCAGGGATCAAATATTAAACACCAAGATGAAATTTTACAACTATTACAAGCAGTTCAAAAACCAGAACAGGTAGCAATCATGCACTGTAAAGCACACCAAATTGGAAACACAAAGGAAATTGTTGGAAATAATTTAGCCGACCGAACGGCAAGGAAGGTAGCAAAGGAACGAGCATTCCAAATGGCATGAATTCCTTCCAAAACAGTAACCCTTCCTAGGGAAAAACCAAAATATTCAGAAGAGGATAATAAGTTAGGTCAATTATTAAATGCTAAGAAAAACCTAGCCGGATGGTGGGTAACACCTAAAGGGCAGGTAGTAGTTCCACCCTTTTTGATGAGAGAAATAATTCAAACAAAGCATCAGGAATGCCACTGGGGAGCAGAAGCCTTAGTAACTTCTTTGCGAAAACAGGTGGTATCGCTCAAAATGTTAGGAATGGCTAAAGTAATAATTGCAAAATGTGAAGCATGTTTGAAAAATAATCCAGTAATCAGGAAAAAGGTTCAAATGGGTCGAATAAAATCTGGTACAGAGCCTGGAGATTATTGGCAAGTAGATTTTTCAGAACTACCTAGGCAAAATGGGTATCGATACATCCTGGTGGGGGTTGATACTTTTACAGGACGGCCGGAGGCTTTTCCCTGTTGTTCCACACAAGCAAAGGAAGTAGTCAAGTGGTTACTACAAGAAATAATTCCAAGGTTTGGAGTTCCTATTGGAATTTCTTCTAACAGAGGTCCACACTTTGTCGCAGAAGTAGTCCAAAATGTTAGCAAAATTTTGGGTATCACATGGGATTTGCATACCCCATGGAGGCCACAATCCAGTGGGAAAGTAGAAAGAATGAATCAAACCTTAAAAAGGCAAATAAGTAAAATTTGCCAAGAGACTAATTTAAAATGGCCTCAAGCACTTCCATTGGCATTATTACGAATCAGAGTACAGCCAAAGAGTGGAACCTCAGTCAGCCCTTATGAATTATTGTATGGAAAACCTTATGAATCCCCAGAACCTAACCCAAACATGCATGTAAAAGGGAAACAAGATGTGTATAACTATCTGCTTTCCATAGGAAAAACTTTGACTGCAATTCGGAGAGCAGTGGTGTGGAATAGACCATTATCCCTGGAAGCTCCAGTGCATGACTTTCAACCAGGAGATTATGTCTATGTGAAAACGTGGGCTTCTGAACCCCTGCAGGAATGCTGGAAAGGACCCTTCCAGATACTGTTAACCACCTTCACGGCTATTAAGATTGCAGAATCGGATGCTTGGATACACTACACTTGAGTGAAGAAGGCACCTACTCCATGGAAGATTATTAGCCGTGACCCAAAGACTTTAAAACTGACTTTGAAACAAATATTAACTCTCAAGATAGTAGTGGATAAATGTTATGTGTAAATAATGTGAAAGTATTGAAATACTTTTCAACACTTTCAAAGGGGGGGAATGTTGCAAATATTTTGATAAAAGAAATAAAAATCTAATTATAAAGGAGTTTGGTTTGATTAAAAAGTAGAAAATTATGAAGCATAGGTATGGGAGTGTTAAGTTTGAAATGTAGCCATAGGAACTTAGGAACTTAGAAAATGTATAATGTGTAACCATAAGAATTCAAGTATTGTTTAAAATCATTTAACCACAGAAGCTTTGACAAAGATTGGTAGCCTTGTAGTGTTTGTTTTAGAAACTGAGGAAACCGTTATGGACACCAGTTTGCTGCTTGGAAACACCTGAGAGGTCAAGAAGCGGACGAGTGAGGAAGACTATGAAAGACCACCAGAGGACTCCTGAAGACCACCAGAGACCTTCACTGTGCCTGCGTAAAGGACATTTACATATGCTAATGATTTCCTAGAAATCTAATGAATATGCATAACCTTTCCTGGAAATCTAATGAATATGCATGAATAAGTTTTAATATAAGGTGTATTGTTTTGGTGTTCAGGTGTGCGTGGTTCGTGAGAGGACTCACCCGCGCACCCGGCCGTCAATAAAGAAGAAGTGTCTGCTTATCTACACTAAATTGGTGTTGATAAGTTCTTTATTCCGAGTTTTTCGGCAACAGTTTCTGGCGACCCAGATGGGACCTCACTGAGAGAGACCGGAGGAGTCGGGGACCCGATCGGTTCCTGCCGGCACCGAGGATTTCTCGGGGATACCCATCGATCCCCGATCCATAAGGCTCTTTGCGACGTCCCCTGGATTTTGGTAAGACACTTCTTTTTTTAAACATTAAGGACGGTGGGTTAGAGTCCCCCCGGTGGGTTAGAGTCCCACCGGTATCGTCTGCCTGCCAGACGCGGCGAAAGCTGCGCAGGGTTGGACTAAAGGATCCTGAAGTGAAAGCCTAGGCGTCTGCCCGTAAGACATAAGCGAAAGCTATTGCTGGGTTGGACAATTTGGGAGTGGGTTAGAGTCCCACAGCTTTTGAGGATTCTGGGTTGGAGTCCCAGCTTCAAAAGCATTTTGGAAACTTTGGGTTTGAGTCCCAATTCCAAGGAATTTTTGAGAGTATATGTGTATCTTTGTGAGATATTTAATGTATTTGGAAGTATCACAAATCAGAATTAAGAGTGTGGTATAGTGTGTTATATGTGAGTGTGAGTGTTGTAAGTGTGAGACGTAGTGCCTCCAACTGAGGTTGGAAGTTTTATAAAGGGTGAATACATTTTGTGGGTTAATAATCTTGCCAGGGGATATTGGTTATGACTCTTGCCTAGGGAAGTCGGTTCTGTCCGTGCCCTAGACAAGCAGGTGGACTCCATTACCTGGCAACAACTGTTGTTTGTATTCGCTTGATATCTGGCATTTAATATATGTATTTGATATTTGGTTTGGTATCTGACATTTGATAATTGATTATTGATTTTTGATACTCGATATATATTTAATAGATATTTGGTAGTGGGTATAAATATAATGGCATTGGCCAAATTATTTAAGAGTAAGAGTATGGGAAATTTATCTACTGATGGAAAGATACCGAAAGCATCTCCGTTGGGATGTTTGTTAGCACATTGGGGTGAATTGCATGATGATTTGCGGAAAAGTCAGATGATTGAGTACTGTAATCATTGGTGGCCTCTGTATATATTAGAGGATCAGGAAAAGTGGCCCATGAATGGGACACTGAATTATAACACCATTCTGTAGTTAATGTTGTTTTGTAGAAGAGAAGGGAAATGGAGTGAAATACCATATGTGGATTTATTTTTTTATTTAAGACAGAGACGGGATTGGCAGAATGAATGCAAGCTGACTAGTAGGGACAATTTGGTAATGGCTATAACTTCTGATAAGAAAGAAAAGAAATGTGGTTTGGCATGTGATGTTGGAAAAGAGTGCTTAAAGAAAATAACTACCCCCAAAGAGGATGAAGGGCCAGAGTTGGATATATCCCCTCCCAGGAGAGGAATAAATTGGGGTCGAGAGCATAGAGAACAGATGGAAGAACCAGAAAGTAGTGGAATAGAGGATGTGGGGGAAGGACCGTCTGAAGTTGTAATTCATACCCCCATTTCTCGAAGGACCCGACAGCAGGTATAAACAATAGCAACAATAGCTCCCCTGCGGCAGGGAGTCGGTAACGATGGGCTGGTGTATGTAAAAGTGCCCTTTTCGGTTACGGATTTGATGGCTTGGAAGCAGGCAGCTGGAGTATATAGAGAAGATCCTGAGAGAGTAGGCAGAGTGGTGGATACTATAATTAGAACACAGAATCCAGACTGGAATGATTTACAGGTGATTTTTGGATAATTTGTTAGATGATACAGAAAAGCAGATGGTATTAAAGACTGGCAAAGCACAGGCAGAAGTGGCTGTACTGAGGGGGACAACAGGTGGAACATTAGAGCAGAACTTTCCGTCTGGGGATCCGCAGTGGGATCCAAATAACAGGGAACATAGCGAAAGGTTGACTCGGTATCAGAAATGGATTTTATATGGAGTTAAACATGCTATGCCTAAATCTTTGAATTGGTCTAAACTATATGAGGTGAGACAAGATAAGAATGAATCTCCCTCTGCGTTTCTGGAAAGACTGAAGGAGGTTGCCAGAAAATATACTGATTTAAGAGTAGATACAGAGGCGGCTCAGATACAGTTGGCTTTGATTTTTATGGGACAATCGGCACCGGACATAAGAAAGAAACTTCAGAAGCTGGAGGGAGAGGATTCAAGGAGTCTGAATAAAATGTTGGAGGCAGCATGGAAAGTATATAATAACAGGGAAAAAGAGGAGAGGAAAATCAGAGAAAATAGATTGTTGGCCGTAATAGCAGGAACAGCAGGCAGAGGACGAGGTGGAGGAAGAGGACGAGGTGTTTGTGGATGGGGAGGATCAATGAATTTTAGCAATCGGAATTTTAACACCCCCTTAGGAGCGAATCAGCGTGCTTTGTGTAGGGAGGAAGGACATTGGAAAAGAGACTGTCCTAAAAATGGGCAGTGTTCAGGAGGAAATATTCAGAAGGAGGTAGCCAGAATGATGGTTTTGGATGAATGAAGGGGACCGGAGGGGAGCCCAGCTGAGCCTCTGGTTATAATTAAGCTGGGAGAAAAGGAAGTTAAGTTTTTAGTGGATACAGGAGCAACATTTTCGGTATTGAATACTTGTAAAGGAAAAATTGGAACAAAACCAGCAAATATAATAGGAGCAACAGGGAAAGAGGAAAACAGACCATTCCTGCAACCTCTGGATTTGAAATTTGGAAATAAAATAATTACACATGAATTTTTGTATGTACCAGAATGTCCGATACCCTTGTTAGGAAGAGATTTGTTATCTAAATTAAATGCACAAATTGTTTTTGAGGAAGGAGAAATTTTTTTGAAAATACCTGAGTCAAGAACAGGAGAAATCTTGATGATACAAGAAAAGTGGAGGAGCAGGAAATTCCACCGGAGGTGGATTTTGCAGTGATTCCTACAGTATGGGAAACAGATATTCCTGGTAAATCAAAATTAGCAGCGCCTGTAAAAATAGATTTAAAAGAAGATGCAGGAACAGTAAAAATTAAACAATACCCAATCAAACCAGAAGTTAGGCAGGAGCTGAAGAAATTGATTGACAAATTTTTAGAGTACAAAATTTTGGAGGAATGTGAATCTGAATATAATACTCCTATTTTACCAGTCAGGAAACCCTCGGGTGAATACAGGTTAGTGCAGGATTTGAGAGCAGTGAATCAAATAGCCAAGGACATATATCCTGTGGTTGCAAATCCTTATACGTTGTTAACAGCGTTAAAGAAGACTCATCAGTGGTTTACAGTGCTTGATTTGAAAGATGCTTTCTTTTGCATACCTTTGGAGAAGGAAAGCAGAAAGTTGTTTGCTTTCGAATGGGAAAATCCACAAACCGGGCGAAAGATGCAGTTAACATGGACAAGACTACCCCAAGGATTTAAAAATAGCCCGACAATTTTTGGAAACCAGCTGGCAAAAGAGCTTGAAATCTGGAAACAGGACAAACCGAGGCCTGAACATTTACTTCTACAATATGTAGATGACATACTGATTGCTACAGAAGAAAGATTTACCTGCATACAGGTAACCATTGACCTCTTGAACTTTCTGGGACTAAATGGGTACAAGGTATCCAGGAAGAAAGCCCAAATAGCATGTCAGACTGTGATATATCTGGGCTTTGAGATTTCAAAAGGGCAGCGACAATTGGGAAAAGGTTGCAAAGAAACCATTTGTGGTATACCTGAGCCGAAAAATATCCATGAACTTAGAGCGTTTTTGGGAATGGCAGGGTGGTGTCGTCTTTGGATCATGAACTATGGTCTAATAGCTAAACCATTGTATGAGGCCCAAAAGAACTCTTCTTTTGTTTGGGGTCCAAAACAGCAAATGGCCTTTATAGAGTTAAAACGCGCTTTAATGTCTGCACCTGCTTTAGGCCTTCCTGATTTAACTAAAGATTTTCAGTTGTTTGTTCATGAAAGACAACGCCTGGCGCTTGGTGTGTTAACCCAGAAGATGGGAAGCTGGAAACGACCAGTTGGATACTTCTCCAAACAACTGGACACAGTGAGTAAAGGATGGCCAAATTGCCTTCAAGCAGTGGCTGCAACAGTAATGATCATACAAGAAGCTCGGAAATTGACTTTGGGAAAAACAATAACAGTCTATGTCCCACATATGGTGAAAACTGTTTTAGAACAAAAGGGGGGACACTGGCTATCTCCGAGCAGAATGATGAAGTACCAGGTAATATTAACTCAACAAGATGATGTAATTTTGAAAACAACTAACCTGGTAAATCCAGCGGTGTTTTTAAGTTCCATACAGGAAGAAGGACAATTGGAACATGATTGCTTGGCTGCTATTGAGTATGTTTATTCCAGTCGTGAAGATTTGAAGGATGTACCATTGGAGCGACCGGACTGGGAACTGTATACAGATGGTAGCAGCTTTGTGGAGCAAGGAATTCGATACGCTGGATATGCGGTAACAACAGACACCACAGTTATAGAAGCAGGAGCATTGGCAAGTACCACCTAAGCTCAGAAAGCGGAACTTATTGCTTTGATTCGAGCTTTAGAACTGAGCGAAAAGAAGAAAGTAAACATCTGGACAGACTCAAAGTATGCTTTTGGAGTGGTACATGTCCATGGAGCATTGTGGAAAGAAAGAGGATTATTGTCCTCTCAGGGATCAAATATTAAACACCAAGATGAAATTTTACAACTATTACAAGCAGTTCAAAAACCAGAACAGGTAGCAATCATGCACTGTAAAGCACACCAAATTGGAAACACAAAGGAAATTGTTGGAAATAATTTAGCCGACCGAACGGCAAGGAAGGTAGCAAAGGAACGAGCATTCCAAATGGCATGAATTCCTTCCAAAACAGTAACCCTTCCTAGGGAAAAACCAAAATATTCAGAAGAGGATAATAAGTTAGGTCAATTATTAAATGCTAAGAAAAACCTAGCCGGAAGGTGGGTAACACCTAAAGGGCAGGTAGTAGTTCCACCCTTTTTGATGAGAGAAATAATTCAAACAAAGCATCAGGAATGCCACTGGGGAGCAGAAGCCTTAGTAACTTCTTTGCGAAAACAGGTGGTATCGCTCAAAATGTTAGGAATGGCTAAAATAATAATTGCAAAATGTGAAGCATGTTTGAAAAATAATCCAGTAATCAGGAAAAAGGTTCAAATGGGTCGAATAAAATCTGGTACAGAGCCTGGAGATTATTGGCAAGTAGATTTTTCAGAACTACCTAGGCAAAATGGGTATCGATACATCCTGGTGGGGGTTGATACTTTTACAGGACGGCCGGAGGCTTTTCCCTGTTGTTCCACACAAGCAAAGGAAGTAGTCAAGTGGTTACTACAAGAAATAATTCCAAGGTTTGGAGTTCCTATTGGAATTTCTTCTAACAGAGGTCCACACTTTGTCGCAGAAGTAGTCCAAAATGTTAGCAAAATTTTGGGTATCACATGGGATTTGCATACCCCATGGAGGCCACAATCCAGTGGGAAAGTAGAAAGAATGAATCAAACCTTAAAAAGGCAAATAAGTAAAATTTGCCAAGAGACTAATTTAAAATGGCCTCAAGCACTTCCATTGGCATTATTACGAATCAGAGTACAGCCAAAGAGTGGAACCTCAGTCAGCCCTTATGAATTATTGTATGGAAAACCTTATGAATCCCCAGAACCTAACCCAAACATGCATGTAAAAGGGAAACAAGATGTGTATAACTATCTGCTTTCCATAGGAAAAACTTTGACTGCAATTCGGAGAGCAGTGGTGTGGAATAGACCATTATCCCTGGAAGCTCCAGTGCATGACTTTCAACCAGGAGATTATGTCTATGTGAAAACGTGGGCTTCTGAACCCCTGCAGGAATGCTGGAAAGGACCCTTCCAGATACTGTTAACCACCTTCACGGCTATTAAGATTGCAGAATCGGATGCTTGGATACACTACACTTGAGTGAAGAAGGCACCTACTCCATGGAAGATTATTAGCCGTGACCCAAAGACTTTAAAACTGACTTTGAAACAAATATTAACTCTCAAGATAGTAGTGGATAAATGTTATGTGTAAATAATGTGAAAGTATTGAAATACTTTTCAACACTTTCAAAGGGGGGGAATGTTGCAAATATTTTGATAAAAGAAATAAAAATCTAATTATAAAGGAGTTTGGTTTGATTAAAAAGTAGAAAATTATGAAGCATAGGTATGGGAGTGTTAAGTTTGAAATGTAGCCATAGGAACTTAGAAAATGTATAATGTGTAACCATAAGAATTCAAGTATTGTTTAAAATCATTTAACCACAGAAGCTTTGACAAAGATTGGTAGCCTTGTAGTGTTTGTTTTAGAAACTGAGGAAACCGTTATGGACACCAGTTTGCTGCTTGGAAACACCTGAGAGGTCAAGAAGCGGACGAGTGAGGAAGACTATGGAAGACCACCAGAGACCTTCAATGCGCCTGCGTAAAGGACATTTGCATATGCTAATAGTTTCCTGGAAAACTAATGAATATGTATAACAGTTCTCGGAAATCTAGTGAATATGTATGTAGAACATGTACTTAACCTGCACAATTAGACCCGACGGTGCGCACGATAGGTGGAGCGATCCCCCGTGCATCCAGCGCTGCCAATAAAGAATACCTACTTAATAGTTAATCAAACTATTGAGTTAATTTCTTGGAATCAACCATTTGGTCCAGTTGCTGCAGTAGCTGCACTGCACCTTCAGCCTGACTGGTTCCTGTTCTTTTTCCAAGGTTAGATCCTACAGGGGCCCCTGTGAAACAGCAGCAAGAACAAAAACACAAGCTCAGACTCTCCACACTCCCTGCAGCCCCAACGGCAGACTCTGAAACCGAGAGGTGGTGCCACGATTAGCTCACTGATCACCCCCAGACCAGGGAAAGAGACAGATAACACACACAGTGTGAGCGCCAACTTCCGCCTTTTATTGCGCAGTCAATTCCTTTTATACTAACAAGGGTAGGCGGGATTACAGACACATCATAAGGCTGCGACTAACCCTCTAACTTTCCGTGACATCGCGAGATCTTCCGAACGCTGAACCCTACATGCAGTGACAGGCTGAGCAGCTCCCAGTTCTTTCTTCCTTGGACTTCTACTGGTGCTCTTGGTAAGCAGAAAGATGCACAGGCTCGACTCCAATCATCCTGCTCAGACAGCCTACTGTCAAAATCACAGGCCTGGAAGGCATTTGGATGAGAGCTGAAAATGCAATCTATTCAACACCCATGTGACTGCGGCACTTCCATGCTCCTCCTTCTGAATTGACTGCCAATGCTGTAAAGTCAGTCCTACATGTACTAAGCAGACAGATGTCCTTCATGTTTTAAGGAGACCCTTCCCTTTTCGAGAAGCACTCTAAAACATCAGCTGGATTTGGATCCAAAGTCATACACTGCTGATAAACTGAACAAGAGCCCCAGAGGAATGATCAGAAGAATCCTGAGAAAGTACAGGTGCTACTGATATGTTTTTTCCTAAACCTGATCTTTCTTCTCATCCTGAATACCAAAAGAAAACAAATGGAAAGCATGTCACAGAAGCACCTGGCTCTGATCTCCTAAAAATGCACATGAGGGAGAGGTCATCTGCTCAGGATTCCATGCGGTGCTCCTGACATCTGGTCTGGTATTCATAAAGACACCAGTTTGTGTCTGGAGCTCCCTCTCAGTGTAACAGTACCCTGACTAGTGCAAATTGCAGGTACGAGTCATGGTGGCACAAGCATCTCTTCTGGAGTAGTTTCTTCTCACCTGAACTGGTATTTGCCGAGTTGATGATTCACTCATCATAGTTCCAGTTTACCTGGAAAGAGCTCAGGACATGTCCTCCCACATCAGTTAACACAATAGGAGGTAGGTTACGGTGATGTCTGCCACCTACCACATCATTTCTCAGGGTCCAACATGCTAACCTGGAGCTACAGCTTCCAAGGACCCTAATGTTTGGGAAATTCAGCCACTGTACAAGGAGTGGAGGCATTCTGGGGACAGCGATTATAGCAAAGCGGGGAATAAAAAAGCATCTTTCAGAGGATGACCCTTATCCCACCAACAGAGTGTTTGGAGCACCTGAGGAAAGAAGCCAGAAAGGGCATGTGTGGAGAGACCTGTCACTAATCCTGCAAAGGTAAGCTGAGGGGAAAAAAAGGGATAAAGGTTTTGGAGACAAATCAGCCTGCTTGTTTTAGAGAAGTTCTTCTGTACTGAAGGCCTCTGAGGAGTTACCAGGCAGTCTCCTTCCTATCTTGAAAATCCAACAAACCTCTCAAAAACCCCTCTTCTGAAAAAGTTTTGGGCTTACAACAAGGTGAGGGCTGTTTCAATACAGGCGTTTACCTGTGCAGGCTGAAGGCAACCATGCAACTAGCAGCACCTGAAATTGCAGGCCACTGTATATGCAGGGGATCCCTGCAGAGGAATTACATTGAGATTGGCCCTTTGAAACCAGTCCTACAGGAGCAAGCAGGCAGTATGCCCTGGCCAGCAGGCACCAAGCCCACAGATGATATTTGCGTAAAGGCACAGTCAGTTGTAGAGAGGTCCAAAAGGTTTCTGAAATGGGGCAGCACGTCATCATGCAGAAACCTGGGCATCTGATGCAACTGTTCACCTCCCAAGGACCGGTGGGAGAAGCAGCTGTTCCTTTTATACCACCAGGCAACTTCCTTTGTGGACAACCCCAAGAGGAATAAGTTTGCCTCCTCGGAGAAGACGCTCTCCAAAGAGCTGGAGAGGGAAGGCGGCCAGGAAGGCAATAGTGTGGCAGGGGTTTGAATTAAATGCAGAATGGCTATCAGGATCCAGAAAATGGATGAAATGCACTGGGAGGATAGGCAACAGCCAGGAGGAGGAGAACAAGGGGGTGAGGGAAGACCCTCTTACCTAAAGGGTGTGCCTAACAGCAGCTCTGTCAGAGCAGCCTTTTAGCTTGTGGGCTAAAAGAGAAAGAATCTCGCCCTCCTGTCAAGGTCTCTGGAGAACAGTGGGTTTAGAAAGCAACAGCCAATCCCTCTGGAAGAATCCTGTCATAAATCTGCCTTCTGATGACATAACGAGAAAAAACATGACACGGTTTCAAGAAGAGGGAGATGACTGCAAGGCCATCTGCACAGAGAAAGGACACTGCTGAGGAGTGGTAAGTACTTGCACCGAAGCCAGTGTCAAGGTGTCAGCACCCGCTGTTGGCCCTTCATGGAATTCTGCACAAAGGAGCAGGTAAGGAAAAAACCCACACCCAAACCCCAAAACTTTGGGAAACCTGACTTCCTACTACCTGGGGGGGAAATCAAACCCAAAAATCATCAGTCTGGGGCAGGTCGTGAGGCAGGTGGGAAATGCTATGATGATTTTGCACTCATGGAAATGAGTGCGGGACATCCAAGCTCTTGGAGAGCTTGGCCTGCAAGGCCAACATTTCCCAGCTTGACCAAGGGGGGGCAAATACTGCTTAGTGCTCCAGGAAAGCCATTTTGGGAAATGAGTGTGGAGATGGGAGCTGGCCACCATCTTCTACCTACTCTGGTTGGAAAGTAGCGGCTGGTTTTAAACTTCTTCAAGAAGCTTGACAGGGCAAAGGTGGTGAAAAAGAGGATGCAGCACCAGAAGAACACGTCAGGCATGTAGGGGCCGCCGCGTCCACAGGCAGGTCCTTGAAACTCCCCATGCAAATACCAACATTCCTGGAGAAACAGAGCGTCAGAACACAAAGGCAGTGCACATGCGGCAGGGAAACCTCGCATAGCTAGGGGGTTTTGAGGATCTTGGTCCAAGATCCACGACCCTGTAACTGGTCCTGCGAATGGAGATTTATATTTAATGAGCAGCTGAACAAGTGACACATGGAACTACACAGCGGAGAAATGAGATGTGAGGGGACACCATACCACACACCCTCGGCACATCCTCTGCCTGCCATTCGAGCAATCATGGCTAAAGAAGACACCAGAGGGGAAGGAAACACTGGAAACTCTTGGGGATAGAGAGAGGGAACAGGGAAGGAGGGCTAAAGACAAACATGGTAGGAAAGGAGGAGAAGAGACAAATAGTCCCTTCCCAGGGGAGGGCTCGCAGAACCTGGCCAAGAGGGGATGAAGGCTACCATAAGAGCCTGCTGTCCTAGGCTTGGGCTCTGCTTCCAGCAACAACAGCCTGAGAGGCTGCTCAGACATGCAAATTTATGCATGTACCAACAGACAGCACTGAATAAGAAAGCAAGGCCTGGGGGGCGTTTCCCCTCTGCTCAGGGCTGCTGAGGCCAGTCTGTGTGCTCCGTCCAGACTGGGCTCCCCAGGACAAGACTGGGACTCACAGGGGCTCTTATCAATGTACACCTGATGGGAGGGAATGAAGAAGAGGGAGCCGGGCTCTCCTCAGCAGCGCCTTCTGGCAGGACAAGAGGCAAAGCGCACAAACTGCAAAACATGAAATTAAAGCTGAATACAAGAAAAAACTTTCTGACTGCAACTGTGGTCGAGCACTGCAACCGGTTGCCCACAGAAGTTGTGGTGTCTCCACCCTTGGAGTCCACTCAAAACGTGAGGGGACACGTCCTGGGCAACCTGCTCTGGGTGACCCTGCTTGAGCAGGAGGGGTTGGACTCGATAATATCAAAGGTCCCGAAAACCTCAATGGTTCTATGAAAGCCACAGACAGAGATCTCTGCCTCAAGCCGAGAGGCAGCAGTCATCAGCTGACTCAGAGGAACAGGCTGGGAGACAGCTAGAAAACTGTTCCCAGTTCCTCCCTTGTCACCCCTGCCTCAGCTGTGCAAACCAGTGCACTGCTTTGTCAAGCTGCCCAGTTCTCATCCCGCTGTGATTCTACAGGTAATGTTAACACAAAGGAGTGAGACGGGAAGAGCTCTAGTTAATGGCATGGGAACCTGAAAGCACAGGACAACTTTTCTCCAAACGTGGGCAATGCTGCTTAGATTCTGTCACCTATGAAAGAGAAGGAAGAAGACAAATGGGCCAAAGGGTTACACAGGAATAAAATATGACGAAGGTGCAAGAGACATCAAAAACATTGATATGTGCCCTGGAAGACTATTTTGTAGTCAACTGACTTGCCCATACCCGACTGTGGGCATGAGGCCTCCACTCCGACTTCCACTGTTCGCCCCTTCACTGTTTCTTCCACTGCAGCACTTTCTGACGCTTCTTTTCTTCTCTTGACCTTCAAAACATTGCAAACTTGGTACTGATAAAATTTTATTTTGACTTTTCTATTTTAGAACAAAAGTCAGACTTAATATACATCCATATTTCACAACATTGTCCATGCTTATACAACAAAAACCCCCCAAAATTACTCAGGAATAAAAGATAAGCTACCTTATTCAAACAGAAGGTAAGCACTGAGAGGCCATCCAGAGAATCATGCTCAACAGTTTTAAAAAAGAACTACTACTTCCCAGGACATCCTATTTGCTCCATTTTTAGATGAGGGCCTAGGAACGTAATTAGCAGGAATGTAATGCTAGCAGAGAGAACGGGATTTTCTCTGGGGGAATTTGGACAGGACACCTTCACTAATTCACTCCATTTTCAGACACTTACCTGTATTGAAAACAAACCCACCCTGAGATCTCACTAAACAACAACTTTCCAAAGAAGCTTAACTTTGTTGTTTTGGACACATACAGCACTTAGGAAACTACTTAATTATTCAGCAATATTGACCTCATACAGACTCTCACAGTGAAGAAACCATTTGACACCTCAGCTCAGACTTGCCAAAAACACATTTAACTGAAGCCTGCATGGCTCTTGCATCCTCAGGCAGGACATCATTCAAAGTCCGCTGGAATTGACAGGAAGGTTTCCCTCAACTTGGATGGTTCTAGGTGAGAATTCAGTCCCACCTTACACTGACTGACACCCAGAAACAGGAGAACTACAGCATTGCCTAGATATATAGTCTGCTTCTCCAGACTACTTGGAATATCACTTTTAAAAAAAAAAAAAAAAACACACAAAACAGAACCACACACGCAACTTACAAGCTCATCACTGCCCTTGTTTACTTCTGTAACAGAGGTAGTATAAAATCTGGTGAATATTAGGTGACTGGACTTTCTTTAACCAACTTTAAAGTACATTTTTGCATTGCACTGCACGTCCTGAGAACAAGATAAAAGACTTAGAAACAATGCTGGACTTGCATACGATATCTTGAAACTGAAGAACTGCAAATACAGCTCTTTCAGAATTCCTGGCTGTGAATAACACGTGCCAGTGGGATGGGGACAATTGCTTTGGACGACTTGTCCATTTGATAAAGGAGACCAGAATATCTACTAAGCGCTCACAAGAAAGACCAGCAGCAGCAGCCTTTCCCAGGGACCAATAATCAGAACAGGAAACAGTAAGAAAAACACTCAGTTTTCACAACAGAGGAGGTTCAATGCAGAGAGTCCCACAGAGGTCTCAGCTGGGGCCTGAGGCTCTTCAGGGAATTCATAGAAAACCTGGAAAATGAGACACTAGAGAGGTGACAACATTTACTAATTATTCAAAAGACATTATTACTATTATTACTATCATTATTTAGAAAAACAAATGCATTCTTTCTTCAGGAAAATAGAAAAAAAAGTGTGAAGTTCAATGTCAACAAATGTAGTCAAGCACAAGGAAGAAAAACACGTGTTCCATATATATGTGCTGGAAGAGCAGGTTCCAGATATTTTGCTTTTCCTCCTCGCCTTCTTCCCCTGCTCCCTCCCATCACCTTAGAGCATGCTGCCCTAACAGATTCACAGAAATCGAAGTGACTCAATGTCTTAACCCTGAATTAACATGGAATCATTACTATGGAAACTGGATGTGTGCTTTTAAATTTAAGAAGTTCTACATTTAAGAAGCCTCCTCCTTGCCAGCACAACACATGTGGTATTGACCTGTTTAAAAAATAAACTTATTCCCCTTTTTCTGAATATTGACCCAATTCAGTTACAAAGGAACTGTAATTCAGCCCCAACAAGCTCCTGCTTTATAAATGGGAAACTTTTTCTAGTAATACTTTCAAAATTGAAAAAGAAAAAAATTAACCAATAATTTTTGTATCAGTTAAAAATCAGCACATTTTCTTCAATATTATTTACAATGCTACTACTGTACTCTGAAGATTTGTTTAAACTTAAGTAACAGGAGCATTTTTAAGCAGGCAGTATATTGGTCTCATTTCCTCAGGAATGGCAGGGGCTTTCTTCTGTCTCAGGAAGAAGATGACAACAACAGAACTCATCAGCTGTCACCAAGCTTGGACACAAAGTAATGGCGTCATTAAAAGAACCTCCACTGGCTCCCCCAGCTCCACAGCTATGAGGAAAGCACGTGCATTTGAGCATTAGATTAGCCGCTGTCAAGCTAGCTCACCAGTACTGCCACAGCTCCTGAAAAACTAGGAGGGTCTGACAGCTAGTCAAGCCTGAGAAGTTCAAAGCAGTGGGCAGGTCTGGGGCCAAGAGCGAAACCATGGGAAAGTGCTACTGCAAAATGAATCTGAACAGGAACCAGAAAGGCACGGCGTGCAACTAGCTCAACAAATAGGAGTTTTCATTTGTCCAATTTCAACAGTCAGTAGCTTCTTTGAAGTATTTCTGATAAAAGCATTACTCACTTATGCTAATGCTGCCTGTTGATGACATTTTTTTGTTTACATCATTTTTTTCACCATCATACTCTCCAGAGAAGTTCCCCATTACTCGCACTTGAAATGCTGCATTTGACAAAGCGTCCTCCGTCCCATAACAAACAAAAGATTTTCTCAGCCTAACATTCAGCTAAGGTCCCGTGGACCTGCTTCATCTCCTACCTCTAACTCCTTGACAGCACTTTCAGTGGTGTCAAGATCTGGAGTGCTGTGAAACAAACAGAGAGAGTTAGTCCCACCCCAGCCAAAAAGCAATGGCGCTACATTCCTTGTAAGAGTTTAAACAACAACAAAACGTCATTCCATTGCACAAAGAAAATATTTAGCAGGCAGATGAATTCCCAGTTTATTGTTCTTAAAAAACATCCATTACTCCACAAGGACTGTTCCTTTTCGATTTTCTGCCCATTTGTATTTTGTGCATCTGAGGATACAAAGGATGAGAGATCAGATCTTTTCAGTCGATCCTCATTAACCTTTAGGATTGAGGTTTTTGACAAGGTGCCCTCAAACCAGCACCTCTCTCTTCCAGCCTATTGCAATGCCATTCTGCTCAAGGGACTAAAAGAAGGAACCAGCAGGACGTGTCTTTTAATCCCCTCCACAGTGCAAATCTGCAGAGGAACGAGCCTTCACAGCATTGGAGGTAGACCCTGTGATGCTGGGAGTTGTGTACTGCCTGCATCAAACTGTGTTTCCAACTATTAACTACATCTTTGGTAAGCCAGCTTCTCAAAAGTTGTTTGCTGCTAGGTATCGGCCAACAATAAAATGCACAGGGAGAGAGAAGGTCTCAAGGAAAGCTAAACCCATTAAGAAGTAAACAAATGTCACTTGGAAATAAGGAATTATGGTGGAGTGTAAGGAATTACGGCATGCAAGTATTCTCTGGTATATGGTCTGGCAGGCAGCCATTCTCATATCCTCCACATTCAGGGGCCCCAGCCAGAACTCGGTCAGGGATGAGAACTTTCCTTCCTCTTCAGAAAGGCCCTCTCCTTGCTTAATATGGAACAAGTTAATGAAAGGAATTACACAGCGCGCCACAGCAGAAGGACAGATATCACCCACCCAAGACTTATGCTGTGGTCATGAAGTCTTCATGAATCAGCAGGGACACAAAACTACGATTCAGGAAGGGACGCTGTAGCGGCGATGAGGAGAAGAGGGTGGAAAGAATGGAAGAAAGCAAGGGGCGATGACAGGCTGCCAAACTCAAACAAATGCAGTGCTCTCTCTACCATCAGGAGATCTGCAGGCTGTTCAGAAATGTATGCACACTACTGGCAGTGCTGTCCAAAGGGATTACGCTGAGGGAAAGCGCTTGGTCACAGACAAGGGCAACATTTCAAGCATCTTCTGAACACCACACGACACTACAAGACAGACAACACGCCTTCCTCTCCAAAATCAACACAGAGAACAAAACAAGGAGGAAGGTTAATCCTCCTGGATCTGACACTATTCCAGCAGAATGCTAATAAGGAAAGCTAAAGAAACAACTGCGTTTCAATTCATCCCAAAATAAAGTTACGCGGCAGAATTTCAAAGACCCAGCCTACTTCTCCAAAGGAAAAAGGACACTAGCGTGGCATGAGATCTAATGTAGCTTCAGGTCTGGAGACAGCCTAATTCGCGTGGTGTTCATAGCACAGTCTCTTCAATTCTTCTGCAGCTAACAACAGTCACTTCCAGAGTAAACCCAGGCCCTGGCAATGCCTGTGCACATCTCATTGTCAAAGCAAATACACTCATAAAACCACTCTCTAGGCAGAGGCTTGAGTCATTGCCTATGGCGTTTTAGCCCAGCTGCAACCTCACTGGCATGAAAACAGGGGTTTCAGGATGCCACGACACTGTTCTGTTTCTCTGATGCAGGGATACTTCCTGGCTCAAAAGGATCTCAGTCCTAGTTTCTGCATGGGTGCCACCAGCTGAAAAGAGACCTAACCTCAGTAGTTTAGAAGACTTTCCAAAAGCCTGTGAGGGCATCAACCTTGAACCGCTGTCTGATGACGATCACAGCCTTGGAACAATGTACACAGGGAGCCAGATTATGCTGAGCCACTGCTTTTTTATTAATACTTATGAATACTATCATTATTTTTTTATCAGAGGCTGAGACAGCAACAACTCATAAAGTTTCAGACCAAGTTTGAGCCCTACAGAACACTCCTTCAGCAGGACCCAATCTATAAGCACCTCCTTAAAAATACAACCCTTAAACCTAAGCAGCTCCAGCTCCTTTTTCAGAGCAGCTCAAACTTCTGGAATTATTACAGATCGCAGCCTCCGGGATTCCAAGTACCCTCTCAAACTAAAAGCTCCAGAGCTCCTCGAGTGAGCTGGTCAAGGTTTTGCCCACTCACAAAAGCACTTGTCCATCATCTCTGTCTGCCTGACTAGCAGACACAAGCAGATTCCTCCAGGGCAATACCCTCAGGGAAAGTCTCTTTTTCACTTCTAAAGGACCATCCTCTTCACTTGTTTTACATCTTCCCCAGCTGATCAGACTGCTCAGCACCCTGTGCTTCAGTTACTTTGCTGGCTGCTAACTCAAACTTCCCATTTGAGGCTTACCACACAACTGTTACCTCCCACAACCCTCCTATTCATTGTCCCCTGAACACCCAAAGGCCGCTTTCCTTTCTCTGCCTTGCATGCCAGCAGTACCACAGACAAAAACACTCTCTCTTCACTCTCATTTCTCAGGCTTGCCACTACAGCGCCTTCTAGAAACTGAGAGCAGCAGTTATCCTAAAAGTCCTGCTCAGCCCCTCTGCCTGCAGCAGAGGCACGCTCTTGTTTCAAAACAACAGGACAGGTTTGTCACAAACACATCTGAAAGAGGAGTGGCAGTGCAAGGGGAACCTTGTGAAAGAAAAAAATCCCAAGAGCACAACAAACAACTACTGCCAGTGAGAGTTTCCAAAGACCCTTTCCACATCCACAACTGAGAGCCAGATTGCTAGGCCAGCGAAAGGCATATTGCTAACAGCAGACTGCCCAAGAAATAAGTACATACTTTGAGTACAGAGCTTCATGGCTGTGCTGGTTTTTGTCGGGGGATGCAACGGGTCTGCGGAATGCCTGACAGTTCGAGAACAGCGTGACCTTGAGCAGCTTGTAGTGTATCCTTCAAAGTCTGGAAAGATCCGAGAAGACCAGTACAAAAACAAGATAGTGATAAGAAGAACCATCCTGATGAACTCACCAATCATGAATTGTTAGTTACTAACTAAACCAATCATATACTAACACATACTCTGAAGAAGGGGATAAAAAGGTGTGTTAGAAAAATAAAGTAGCCATTTTGCATGATCTATTACTTGTCGTGTCCGTCTCTACCGCGACAGGTTTTGACTGGGAGAGAGTCAATTTTCCCCACAGTAGCTTGCACGGGGCTACCTTTTCGATTTTGTGCTGAAAGCAGTGCTTACACAGCATTAAGGCCTTTTCTGCTCCTCACACCACCCCACCAGGGAGTCGGCTGCGGGGGGGACAAGGCTGGGACAGCTGACCCCAACTGACCCAAGGGATATTCCAGACAATAGGATGTCATGCTCAGCAATATAACTGGGGGAAGACGAAGGAAGCGGGGACATGCCCAAGTAACTTAGGCGTGATGGAACCCTGCTTTCCTGCAAATAAAACACCTGCCAGACAACGAGAAGCAGTGAATGAATACCTGATTTTGCTTTGCTCGCGTGCACAGCTTTTGCTTGACTGATTAAACCACCTTTATCTCAACCCGCAAGTTGATTCACCCTTCCGATTCTCTCCCTCTTCCCACTGCGGGGCAGCGAGCGAGCGGCTGTGCGGGGCTTAGCTGCCGGCTGGGGTTAAACCACTACAAAGGCTCTAGAGCTTCTCAGTTGAATGCTTTAAACAAAATTTCAAAATACCGTCAGTAAAACCAGCCTCTTTTCCCACTGAAGCACGAAATCCACACACGGCAGTGAAACAGGAGCGCTTTTTACAGCGCATGTTACTCTCTCAGGCCGATGCTCAGCCTGTGCAAGGGCACAGTGAAAGAAGGCAGGAAAAGAGCAGCCCCCGCCGTCTGAATTTAGGGTCTCCTATGAACTCGCTGCTACCGGCAGTCACCAAACTGCAGGCTGTAGCTTCAACATGCTCACCTGCCGATTTTAAGTCTGTACACAAGCCTGCCTGCATGAAGAAACCTGGTTTCAGGCAACTGACAGGTACCTGCTTTCGAGGACGTCGTCGTTTCTCCCGGAACGCCAGCCTGGGGAAGGAAGCAGGAGAGCCAACGGGACGTGACTGCTCTGGAAATGCCACTGCCGACCTCCCTGAAGCTTGACAGGCCTCTTGCCCCGGGGGCTGCCAAGAACGCCCGGGCAGCACTGCGTTGCAGCCCGCCACCGATGCCAGGCTGTGAGGGACACCCCCGGCGGCTGAGGGTCCCTGCGGGGACAGCCGGCAGAAACTCCTTTCTCTCCACAGCCGCACGTCTCCGTGGTGCCCGCCAGCCTCCGCCGGACAGCCACCAGCGGCAGGCAGTCCCCTGCTGCCCCCGCAGCCCCGGGGGCGGCAGGGAGGGGCCGGGGCTGGCCGGGCCTGCGGGGGGGAGGCCAGGACCCGGCACCCCGGCCTGCCTCGAGGGGAGATGCCGCCGCCGCCTCAGCCCAGCTGCTGGCCTGCGAGGCCCCCGGGCAGCCCCGGCACTGGCGACTGCCGGGCAGCCCACCGCTCCACGGAGAGGAGCCCCCGCCACGGCCACCGGCCCCGCCGCCCGCCCTTGCCTCAGGCGGGGCCGGGCCGGGGCTGCGGCCGGAGCGGAGCCGAGGGCAGCCGAGCCCAAACGAGATGAGCCGAACCATGAGCCGAACCGAGTCGAGCGGAGCCGAGCCCAGCCGAAACGAGGTGAGCTGAACCAAGCCGAGCTGAGCCGAAGGGAGCCGAGATGAGCCAAGCCCGGCCCGGGCACCCCCTCCTTCTGCTCCAGCTCCCCATGGTGCTCTGCACTGGCTGCTGCTGCACTGCAGAGGCAGCTGCATTTTGGGGCTTGGAGCGCTTTGGGTTCCAGTGTGAGCCCGAAGCATCAGAGGAGTTGGCCTGTACCTCGTGGCAGGTCTTGCAGCTGCTTTCAGGGGGGGTCTGGGCTCTGCCCAGGCCTCTCGAGTCAACGTTAACTCTGGTGCTTAATGACAGTATGCTGGCAGTGGCCCTGGTAGCTCAGCCCTTTCTCTCCCCAGTTGCGATGATGTCAGCAGGTTTGCCTTTTCTTGGTCCAGGCACCCTTCATGCAAAGATTCCCAGAGATGTTTTTCATCCCTCCCCCAAACACACAGTGGGATTCCTGGAGGGCCACAGAAATGCAACAGCAGCAGCGTTAGGCTCTTCTGTGGTTTGGGGGAGGAAACACCCTCGTAGATAGCTGTCTGGAGCCTTTCTGGCAGCCACCTTTTACTTCTCAAACAGGCGCAACCGAAAAGCTCTGATGGTCAGTGACCTAGCTGAGCGATGATCAAAAAAGAAGCCACTTTTTGTCCCACGAAAGCCTAACAGCGACGTTTGTAGGAAAAACAATGTCCCCGTTAGTTCTCTTGTGCCAAACACAAAAACGGATTTTGGTGTAAAAGAAGAGGCTCCTAATGAACTAAATAAAAACCTAAACACAGAACGTGGGGGGCAGGACAGTCAGCATTTCCCTTTGCCCTGTAAAGTACATCCTTTCCATTAAAATGAGGAGTTCCTCTTTGTTGAACCAGGAGGCAGTCAGTGCTCACGGGCTTCTGATGGCAGCCCTGCCTGGGGAACCCAGCTCAGACAAGTGCTTGCACCACTTTGGTGCTGCTCGGGAGCATCTGGACTCCTCCTGCCTCTCAGGAAATGCCTGGATCAGAAATGAGCTCAGCCCTTCTACTCTGCCTGGGGAGCTGCCCGCTGGAAACTGGAGTGGCATTTTTCCGGGAGGAATCCTCTTTTCTGATTGCTTTTCCTCGCAGCTCACGTACCTGGGCATCTAGGGTCGAGGTAGGTTTTTCCAACCCACTTCCTCATGTCCTCTTCATGGTCACGCAGGTAAAACTACAGGGTACACCATGGTGTGTACCTTCTATCTCCTCTCTCTTGAGCAGAGGAACGCTTACTCCTAATAGCTGTGATGCGGGCCCATACAGGTGGGGAGAAGGACATAGCCTCTTTGAATTGCTGGAACTCCCGGGACAGTTCCTCTACAGCCGAGACACAGGCCCGTAGGGAGGAAGAGAGACTTCCTTCATATTGCCAGAGTTGGACAGCCAATTCATCCACCGTTTGTCCATTGCCTTCTTTCCAGGACATTACTGCCAATGAGTTGGCATAGGTTGGTGGTGCACTTCGTAGAAACTTCCGCCACATCGGTTGTGTGCATTGGACTTCATCTGGATCTGTGGGTGACTGCGCATTTTCTGGATCATTATAAATCACCTCCAGCACGGCTAATTCCCTCAGGTACTGGATACCTCTCTCCATGGTGGTCCACTTGCCTTGGTGACATGTAACTTCATCCCTGAAGGGGTATCTTTCCTTTACACCTAACAGAAGTCGCCTCCAGAGGCTGAGGACTTGTGTTTTTCTCCCAATCGCCTTGTCGATGCCCCCTTCCGTAGACAGGGATCCCAACTGCTTGGCTTCCTTACCCTCTAATTCCACACTACTAGCCCCATTATCCCAGCATCGGAGCAGCCAGATAACAATGTGCTCACCTGGGTGGCGGCTAAAATCTTTTCGCATGTCACACAACTCACTCAGGGATAGAGATCGGGTAATTATTTCAGGTTCTGCCTCTTCCTCCTGTTCTCGTGATGACCCTGATTCACCTCCATCCCTTGCTAAGTGAACCGATTTCTCCGTGTATTTCTTTTTCTGCATAGGGGCGACTGACACCCGCACAGGTTGGTTCAGCTGCAGTGCCTGTTGCCAGGGTTGGTTGCGGTAGCTGCAGTGCCTGTCGGTCTGTTTTCCCTCCCTTCCCCCGAGGGTGCTGCATAATATCAAGCAGTGGTTGGTAGATAGTGGCCAGGGCCCAGCACAGTGTGGTAAGTTGTGCCTCTCTGGAACAGGCACTGCATTTTCCTTTCCAGTATTCTATCACTTCACCAGGGTCCTGTAGCTGTTTGGGAGTGAAGTTCCAAACCATTGGAGGTGAGAAGTCCTCTAGATACCTTCCCATTTTCTCCCACATGCCATGCTACCCATGACTATTCAGCCTTGGGGCAGATCTCTGGGTGGTATTCTTAAAAAACTTTTTTTGGAGCCCTAAACAAGACCTGAAAAACATTCGGGAGACATAGCAAGATGAGCATGCTGGCTTGAACATCCCAGGGATATTCAAACGTCTCAAAAGCTGCTGTAATTAGCCTGAAGGAGGAAGGGGAGGTGAACGAGCGGGGAGAAAGTATTCCCCCCCAACTTCCCCACAGATTGGGTGCGATTACCAACAAATTCCGAGAGAGGGCGCCCGGGGCACGGGAATGACATCGACGCCGCGCACAGCTACCAGCTTAACCGCAGGACTCGTGACGTAATCATTTTGTAAGTTGACGTCACGCAGTACAGCAAAATGATAGTCCTGAGCCCGCGCCCAGAGGTGATAAACATCACCGCAGGGAACACAGAGTGCATGTAAGAACTCACACAACACTGCCACGGGAACAAATGAGCCAACACTGGGACCAGCGACTATTTAACTAATAAAAGAAATGCGTATGACAAATTTGTTTCAACACACCCTGGCCAGATCTGTCGTTATCTCAACCCTTCGTGCCCCACGTTGGGCGCCAAAAAGGACTGTTGTGGTTTCAGCCCAGCCGGCGACCAAGCACCACGAGGCTGCTCGCTCACTCCCCCACCAACAACATCTTTGTCCAGAAACAGGAACGAAGACTCTCCCCGAGACTAACGTCCTGACGATGCTCCACGAAATCTAGAGTCCCCTCTGATGCTGGTGGGAGCAAGCTAGGAAAATCTGAGTGCCAAAGCCCACGGAATTTCTGCTTTCAGCTCCAGGAAAGATTCCTGTTCATCCTGTCCTGGGTTCAGCTGGGATAGAGTTAATTTTTACAGGAACCTGGGAGGTGGGGGGCATAGCCGGGGCAGCTGACCTGAACTGGCCAAGGAGCTATTCCATACCATGTGACATCATGCTCAGTATATAAAGGGGGAGCGGGCCGGGGGGTGGGCTCTTCTTTTCGGTGGGGGAAGTGGCAGAGCGTCGGGTCCCGGGTGGTGAGCAGTTGCACTGTGCATCACTCTTTTTGTATACTTTTTCATTAGTACCGTTGTTGTTATTGCAATTTCTTTGTGTTATTCCAGTAAACTGCCTTTATCTCAACCCTCGAGGTTCCAGGTTTGGTTTTTTTTTTCTCTCCTCCGTCTTCCCCCCATCCCACCGGAGGGGGGCGGGAGGAGTGAGCGAGCGGCCGCGTGGTCCTTTGTTACCGGCTGGGCTGAAACCACGACAGTCCTTTTTGGCGCCCAACGTGGGGCACGAAGGGTTGAGATAACGACAGATCTGGCCAGAGCGTGTTGAAACAAATTTGTCATACGCATTTCTTATACTAGATAAATAGATGTTAGTCACAATGTTGATTCAGCTGTTTACATGGTGGCGTTTTGTAAGTTCTTATATGCTTTATGTATTGCCTGTAGTTGCGTATCTCATCTCTGGGAGAGTGATTGGGATTATCATTTTGCTGTACTGGGCAATGTCGACTTGTGAAATGATTACATCACTGGTCATGAGGTTAAGCTGTTATCTGTATGAGGCAGTGATATCATTTCCAGACTTTGGGCACCTTCTGTCGGATTTTATTGGTAATTACACCCAACCCATGGGGAAGTCAGGGGGGGATACTTCCCCCCATCCGTTCCCCTCCCTTTTCTCTTTCCAACTAATTACAACAGTTTTCGAGAATTTTGAATATCCTTGGGATGCGCAAGCCTGTGTGCTGTTAGTGCTATGCCTCCTGACTATGTTTCAGGTCTTGTCTAGGGCTACAAAGAGGCTCTTTAAGAGTACCACCCAGAGATCTGTCCCAAAGCTGGATATTCATGGGTGGCACGGCGTGTGGGAGGATGTGGGCAGGTATCTAGAGAACTTCTCACCTCCAGTGACTTGGAAGTTCACTCCCGAACAACTGCAGAACCCTCATGAAGTGATAGAATTTTTGAAAGAAAAATGCTGTGGCTATCCCAGAGACACACAACTCACTACACTGTGCTGGGCCCTGGCCGGTATCTACCAAACCCTGCTTGATACTATGCAGCACCCCCAGGGGGAAAAGGGGGAAAAGATGGAAAACAAGACAACATGCACCGTGGCTGCCCCAACCCCGACAACATGCACCGTGGCTGCCCCAACCCCGACAACATGCACCGTGGCCGCCCCTACCACGACAACAGGTACCATGGCTGCCCCTACCCCGGTGACAGATACTGCCACTAAACCAGAAAACCAACCTGTGCCAGTATCAGTTGCCCCTGTACAGAAAAAGAAACACACAAAGAAATCAGTTCGCTCAGTGAGAGATGAAGATGAACCAGGGTCATCGCGAGAACAGGAGGAAGAGGCAGAACCTGAAATAATTACCCGATCTCTATCCCTGAGTGAGTTGCGTGACATGCGAAAAGATTTTAGCCGCCACCCAGGTGAGCACATTGTTACCTGGCTGCTCCGATGCTGGGATAATGGGGCTAGTAGTGTGGAATTAGAGGGTAAGGAAGCCAAGCAGTTGGGATCTCTGTCTAGAGAAGGGGGTATCGACAAGGCGATTGGGAGAAAAACACAAGTCCTCAGCCTCTGGAGGCGACTTCTGTTAGGTGTAAAGGAAAGATACCCTTTCAGGGATGAAGTTACATGTCACCAAGGCAAGTAGACCACCATGGAGAGAGGTATCCAGTACCTGAGGGAATTAGCCGTGCTGGAGGTGATTTATAATGATCCAGAAAATGCGCAGTCACCCACAGATCCAGATGAAGTCCAATGCACACAACCGATGTGGCGGAAGTTTCTACGAAGTGCACCACCAACCTATGCCAACTCATTGGCAGTAATGTCCTGGAAAGAAGGCTATGGACAAACGGTGGATGAATTGGCTGTCCAACTCCGGCAATATGAAGGAAGTCTCTCTTCCTCCCTACGGGCCTGTGTCTCAGCTGTAGAGGAATTGTCCCGAGAGTTCCAGCAATTCAAAGTAGATATGTCCTCCTCCTCACCTGTACAGGCCCGCATTGCAGTTATTGGGAGTAAGCGTTCCTCTGCCCAAGAGAGAGGAGAGAGAAAGTACACACGACGGGCTAACCTGTGGTTTTACCTGCGTGACCATGGAGAGGACATGAGGAAGTGGGATGGAAAACCTACCTCAGTCTTGGATTCACGGGTACGGGAGTTGCGAGAAAAAGCAACCAGAAAAGAAGATTCTTCTTGGAAAACTGCTACTCCAGTTTCCCGTGAGCAGTCCCCCGGGCGCAGTAGATGGGCCGATCTCATTTCTAATCCTCTTGAAGGGACTTCTGATTCACATGTGCAAAAAGTGGGTAACAGATATTCTAACCAGGATTAGAGGGGCCCTGCCTCCAGCCAGGTGGAGGAGAGGGACAACCGAGTCTACTGGACAGTGTGGATTCGATGGCCTGGCACGTCAGACCCACAGGAATATAAGGCTCTAGTAGACACTGGTGCACAATGTACCCTAATGCCATCAAGTTATAAAGGGGCAGAACCCATCTGTATCTCTGGTGTGACAGGGGGATCCCAAGAGCTAACTGTATTGGAAGCCGGAATGAGTCTAACCGGGAATGAGTGGCATAAACACCCCATTGCAACTGGCCCAGAGGCCCCGTGCATCCTTGGTATAGATTATCTCAGAAGGGGGTATTTCAAGGACCCAAAAGGGTACCGTTGGGCCTTTGGTATAGCTGCATTGGAGACGGAGGAGATTGAACAGCTGTCTACCCTGCCTGGTCTCTCCCAGGACCCTTCGGTTGTGGGGTTGCTGAAGGTTGAAGAACAACAGGTGCCAATTGCTACCACAACGGTGCACCGGCAGCAATATCGCACCAGCCGAGACTCCCTGATCCCCATCCATAAGCTGATTTGCCAATTGGAGAGCCAAGGAGTGATCAGCAAGACTCACTCACCCTTTAATAGTCCCATATGGCCCGTGCGGAAATCTAATGGGGATTGGAGACTAACAGTAGATTATCGTAGGCTGAATGAAGTCACGCCACCGCTGAGCGCTGCTGTGCCAGATATGTTAGAGCTTCAATATGAACTGGAATCAAAGACAGCTAAGTGGTATGCCACAATTGACATTGCTAATGCATTTTTCTCCATTCCTTTGGCAGCGGAGTGCAGGCCACAGTTTGCTTTCACTTGGAGGGGTGTCCAGTACACCTGGAATCGACTGCCCCAGGGGTGGAAACACAGCCCCACTATTTGCCATGGACTGATCCAGACTGCACTAGAAAAAGGTGAAGCTCCAGAGCACCTGCAATATATTGATGACATCATCATATGGGGCAGCACGGCAGAAGAAGTTTTTGAGAAAGGGAAGAAAATAATCCAAATCCTTTTGAAGGCTGGCTTTGCCATAAAAGAAAGTAAGGTCAAGGGACCTGCGCAGGAAATCCAGTTCTTAGGAGTAAAATGGCAAGACGGGCGTCGTCAGATCCCTGCGGACGTGATCAACAAAATAGCAGCTATGTCCTCACCGACTAATAAAAAGGAAACACAGGCTTTCTTAGGTGTTGTGGGCTTTTGGAGAATGCATATTCCAAATTACAGTCAAATTGTAAGTCCTCTCTACCAAGTTACCCGGAAGAAGAACGATTTTAAATGGGGGCCTGAGCAACGACAAGCCTTTGAACAAATTAAGCGGGAGATTGTTCATGCAGTAGCTCTTGGGCCAGTCCGGACAGGACCAGATGTTAAAAATGTGCTCTATACTGCAGCTGGGGAGAATGGCCCTACCTGGAGCCTTTGGCAGAAAGCACCTGGAGAGACCCGAGGCCGACCCCTGGGGTTTTGGAGTCGGGGATATCGAGGATCCGAGGCTCGCTATACTCCAACTGAAAAAGAGATATTGGCAGCATATGAAGGAGTTCGAGCCGCTTCAGAAGTGGTTGGTACTGAAACACAGCTCTTCTTAGCACCCCGACTGCCAGTGCTGGGCTGGATGTTCAAAGGGAAAGTTTCCTCTACACATCACGCGACTGATGCCACGTGGAGTAAGTGGATTGCACTGATCACACAACGGGCTCGCATAGGAAACCCCAGTCGCCCAGGAATTTTAGAAGTGATCACGGACTGGCCAGAAGACAAAGACTTTGGAATGTTGCCAGAGGAGGAGGTAACACGGGCTGAAGAGGCCCCGCTGTATAATAAACTGCCAGAAAATGAGAGGCAATATGCCCTGTTCACTGATGGGTCCTGTCGCATCGTGGGAAAACATCGGAGGTGGAAGGCTGCTGTATGGAGTCCTACACGACTAGTTGCAGAAACTGCTGAAGGAGAAGGTGAATCGAGTCAGTTTGCGGAGGTGAAAGCCATCCAGCTAGCATTAGATATTGCTGAAAGAGAAAAGTGGCCAGTGCTCTATCTCTATACTGACTCATGGATGGTGGCAAATGCCCTATGGGGGTGGCTACAGCAATGGAAGAAGGACAACTGGCAACGCAGAGGTAAACCCATTTGGGCTGCCGCACTGTGGCAAGATATCGCTGTTCGGATAGAGAAGCTAGTGGTAAAAGTACGTCATGTAGATGCTCATGTACCCAAGAGTCGGGCCACTGAAGAACATCAAAACAATCAGCAGGCAGATCAGGCCGCCAAGATTGAAGTGTCTCAGGTGGACCTGGACTGGCAACGTAGGGGTGAGCTATTTATGGCTCGGTGGGCCCACGATACCTCAGGCCATCAGGGGAGAGATGCAACATATAGATGGGCTCGAGATCGAGGGGTGGACCTGACCATGGACACTATCGCGCAGGTTATCCATGAATGTGAAACATGTGCTGCAATTAAGCAAGCCAAGCGGTTAAAGCCCCTGTGGTATGGAGGGCGATGGCTGAAATATAAACAGTGGGAGGCCTGGCAGATTGACTATATCACACTCCCACGAACACGCCAAGGCAAGTGCCATGTGCTTACAATGGTGGAAGCAACCACTGGATGGCTGGAAACATACCCTGTGTCCCATGCCACTGCCCAGAACACTATTCTGGGCCTTGAAGAGAAAATTTTATGGCAACACGACACCCCAGAAAGAATCGAGTCGGACAACGGGACTCACTTCCGAAACAACCTCGTAGATACCTGGGCCAAAGAACACGGCATTGAGTGGGTATATCACATCCCTTATCACGCACCAGCCTCCGGAAAAATCGAACGATACAACGGACTGCTGAAAACTACATTGAGAGCGATGGGGGGGTGGGACTTTCAAACATTGGGATACACATTTAACAAAAGCCACCTGGTTAGTTAATACTAGAGGATCCGCCAATCGGGCTGGCCCCGCCCAACCAAGACTTCCACATACTGTAGAAGGCGATAAAGTCCCTGTAGTGCGCATGAGGAGTATGTTAGGAAAGACAGTCTGGGTTAGTCCTCCCTCAAGCAGAGGCAAACCCATTCAAGGGGTTGTTTTTGCTCAGAGACCTGGGTACACCTGGTGGGTGATGCAGAAGGATGGGGAAGTTCGATGTGTACCTCAGGGAGATTTGATTTTGGGAGAAAATAGCCAGTGAATTGGGCTGTATGATACCTAACTGCTAAATACCCTGCCAATGCATGTCATTGTATCTATAGTGTCTATATGCCATATCAAGGGTATTACTGTAAGAATTACCCAAATGACTGCGGGATGGACTTTGAAACTAAGCCAAGTACAACAGCGACAGAACTTGAACTGACACCCAGCAATTTCCTCAAGATCAACATCCTCGACCTGCAGAACAAGGGCGTGAGTTGCACCAAATGTACTAGCCACAAGTTCCAGAGGCAGCATACAACAACCCACCATCTCACACCATCTCTCTTATCCTGAAGAACGGTTACAACAGATGAAGCCCCAAAGTCATGGACTAAATAAAATCAATGGACACATTAGAGGAATAGCCCATACGCTAAAGGAATACCATTCGCGTGTGTGTGTGTGTGTGCGGGGGGACGACGGGGACGGACGCAAGTCCATATACTTATATATATAAGACAAGGAAGTGGTAGTGGTCGATTGGAAAATGTAAGATCTGGGCATGATGTAGATGGTATAGAATAAGGGGTGGATAATGTCCTGGGTTCAGCTGGGATAGAGTTAATTTTTACAGGAACCTGGGAGGTGGGGGGCATAGCCGGGGCAGCTGACCTGAACTGGCCAAGGAGCTATTCCATACCATGTGACATCATGCTCAGTATATAAAGGGGGAGCGGGCCGGGGGGTGGGCTCTTCTTTTCGGTGGGGGAAGTGGCAGAGCGTCGGGTCCCGGGTGGTGAGCAGTTGCACTGTGCATCACTCTTTTTGTATACTTTTTCATTAGTACCGTTGTTGTTATTGCAATTTCTTTGTGTTATTCCAGTAAACTGCCTTTATCTCAACCCTCGAGGTTCCAGGTTTGGTTTTTTTTTTCTCTCCTCCGTCTTCCCCCCATCCCACCGGAGGGGGGCGGGAGGAGTGAGCGAGCGGCCGCGTGGTCCTTTGTTACCGGCTGGGCTGAAACCACGACAATCCGTAACAGGGAAGCCAGCGTCACCCTTGCAGGGCGGGAAACAAGGCTTATCCGATCGATGCCAAAGCACCGTGTGAAGCCAGAGCGCAAAGCTGGGCAAAACCAGGGGAGCAGGGGGAAAGCCCGGCCCGGCCCCTTGGGAGCCCCGAGGGTCCCCGGGGAGTGCAAAGCCGGGCAGCTGCCCTTCCTCACGCTCCCGGCCAGCTCCTCCCTGGAAAAGCGGGCACCGGCCTCCTCAGCCATCCTGGCGGCCTGGCCGGGAAGCCCAGGGCGGTGCTGCCCAGAGCCCACCCAGCCCCGCCGTCCTCCCCTCCTCGGCACCCACCCCTTCCCCCCCGTGGGTTTGTCCCTGCAGCAACTGCAGCAGGATCGCGCCGCTTTCCGTCCCCAGCGTGCGGGGCAGGCCTGCCCAAACAGAGCCCGAGGGGTCATGGCCTGCGGGCCGAGACCAGTGGAGAGCCGCCAGGGAAACCGCCGCCTCTGTCCATCGCGCTGACGGGAGCCGCAGCAGCTCGTGCTGCTCCCAGGGCAAGCCCAGGCACCGCTTCATGCGTGGGACGTGCTGTCCCAAGAGCGGGGGTGGCGGGGACAGGCTGGCCAGCAGCGCCAAGCCCGAGGCAAAGCCTGCCGTGGGTGCAGCCGAGGGCTGGCGTGGCCTGAGTCCTGGCTGGCCCTCGGCGCCTCTGGAGAGCGCCGGAGCCACGAGAACTGGCTCGGTCCCTTTGCATCGGTGTCCTTGGAACTGGGGCAATCGCTGCCATAGACGCGGGGCCCCCCGGGCTGCTCCCCGGCCCGCTCCCCGGCCCCTGGCAGTGTCCCTCTCCATCTGCCCGCCCGCCCCTGCCGTGGGCAGGAGGTCTCCGCACCCGCGGCCCCCCGGACGAGGAGCTGGAGTGCCCGGTGCGCAGTGCCCAGGGGCCAGCTCCTGCCCACCATCACCTGCGGCTGGAGGAGCCGCACCGCGCCCGCAGGCAGCGCTGCCTGCCCTGCCCGCCCATGCTGCTGCGCCTGACCGCCTCCGCTCGGCTCGGCAAAGCTCGGCACGGCTCGGCAAAGCTCGCCTCAGTTCGGCTCTATTCGGCTCGGCTTGGCTTCGCTGTGCTTGGCTCCACTCGGCTCGGCTCAGCGGAGCTCGGCCCAGCGCCGGAGCCCCCCCAAGGCGAAGCGGTCAGGATGCTGACCAAGCAGGAGCTCTCCTTCCGCGGGTCCCGGGACATCCCTGCTGAGCTCAGCCGAAACCTCCTTGCTGGGCAGCAGCTGGCAGGACAAAGAAACCCGGGTGGGCGCAGGGCAGAGACACAGCGAGAGCGACCTGCCCTTCCTGGGAAAGAGGAGTCAGCGACGGCTCTCCTGGGACTGATGCCCCACGCCCACCCGTGCCTCTGCAGCAAACAGACTGGAAAAGGTCCCTGGCTGCCGACCCCAAACGCACTCCCCCCGCAGGAGCTCCCCGCTCAGGGCACCAGGGCTGGGCTCAGGAAGAAGCAGATTGGCACAGGTCCCGGGGGGGTTTCGCCTTCCTCTGCAGCACTGAGCACAGCCCCTTGCCGGGGTCCTTGGGGCCATTTCTGGCCAGCGAGTCCCTGCTGTTGCAGGAGCAGGAGTCCAGCTGTGCCCTCCAGCCCTCCGCCTCTCTTGGCAGGGGAACCTCACAGACCTCCATGTCTCCTGCAAAACAAGGAGCCTCACGGAAGCCGACTTTTCCCTGGTGCTTTTAAGCTGGCACACTTCAGTGGGGAGAAGAGAAAGCCTGGGGGGGCGTGTGTCTTATCTATCTGTCTATCTAAATCTGCTGGGAGGGACTGAAGATGAGGGAGCCAGGCTCTTCTCAAGAGTGCCCACAGAGCACCAGAGGCAACAGGCACAAATTAAAACACATGATATGCTCCAGCTGCACATGAGAAAACAACTTTTTCCTGTCTGGGTGGTCAAACACTGGCACAGGTTGCCCAGGGAGTTTGTGGAGTCTCCGTCCTTGGCGACATTCAAAACCCAAGGGCACATTGTCCTGTGCAACCTGCTCTAGGTGAGCCTGCTTGAGCAGGCGGGTTGGACCAGAGGAACTCTACAGGTCCCTTCCAACCTCCACCCTCCTGTGTGAGTCTGTGCTTTGGTTTCACTCCTAAAGCACCTGAACTCAGCCCTGATGCCTGCTGGAAAGGATGCTGGGACAAGGCAAGATCCCAGACTCCTCCCCAAGGACTCCTCACAAAACCCTGTCTACCTAGTCCAGAATATTGTATGGCAGACACACTCAGAAGAGAGAAAAGATCCTTTTATTGCGAACATCAACTGCAGCGGGGGGCGGGCCTGGGAGTCACAGGGCTTCAGCCAGTAACAGGGAAACGGCACCTACAACGACAGAGTCAGAGAGCACTGATAAACCCATGAAGGCAGGAATAGGCATGACTCGGTTCCCCTTTCTTTGGGGAACACTGTTGATGAGGAATTGTTCATAGCCCAGAAGAGATAGCTATGGCTGGCATCGACTAGGGGACAGCTCTGGTGCCTTATCCCCATGGGTAATGCCCTTAGAGACCTGTGTGCATGCACAGATGCACAGGGCCCCCATGCCACAGAGCAGGGCTCAATGGGGAGCCCCTGGGGAGCGGCCACGGAGTTATTTCCAAACCTTGCGCAGCACGGTCCCTTGCCAGTGGGTTGGACTGACTTGGAGCAGCACTGAGAGTTGGGAAAGATGGGCAGCAGAGCCTGGTACACACCTGGGCTTCTTGACCTGCTGGACCTTCCTGCTTCTTTTAAGTCCCCATCTCTTTCTCTCTTCCTTCTTTTCTTTTCTCGTTGGCATTCCTTCTCCTCTGCCAAGGCTTGTTTTCTCTTTCTTTTCTTTTGGTTTTCCTTTTCCTGGGGGGGCCTGCAAACCTTTCCATCCCACAGTATGATTAGGTAGGTAAAGCCAGGATCAACTAGAATCAGTTCTTGATTTACCCAAAGCTGACTCATTTTATCTTCTTTCCTCTGAAAGGCTCTTTAGTCCTTCTGTGCATCCCAGGGAGTCTACTGTGGTCCCTGGGGTGGTTGGAGCCAAAGCAACGGGTGCCTACAACAGAAATGTCAGAGTCAGCAGGTGGCAAGGGACACCCTGGAGTAGCAGGCGACTGTTCAGCAAAATGCTGCCTTAGCCCTACAGAGAAGATCCCTTTGGCTGATTTGCATTAGCCCTTTCTTCTAAGGGCCTCACTTTGAAACACAGGGTTCACACGGGTGTGTGACACTCAGTTCGTTTCTGGCAGCTCAACAAACACGGGGATACTGTGTCTCGGGTAGGAGGGTAGCTCCTGATGGAGCTGCCATACCTCTGCCATTTCGGACTCCACCACCGTGTCTCCCCAGCTTCTTTGAGAACATCCAGCAGAGAGGTGGGTGGTGCGTGCAGCAAGGCGTCTGTCTGGTGGTCCTTGTCTGCTCTGCCTGCAGGGCCACTTTGCTCTTCCAAATGCAGGTCTAGAAAGGAAAAGCACGTGCAGCAAAGTGACTCCTTGGAAGTAAAGCACACCTAAAGCAAAACCCACCCAAAGCCCTACACCAGCTGTCTTCTCAACGTTGAGGTTTCTGATACCCCAAGCCTCAGCCTGTGACAGCCCTCAGTTCCTCCTCGTACCTGTGGCTCTGTCCATGGGTGCTGGCGACTCCCCGCCTGATGGACAGGAGCGGCTAGCCATCTCCTCCACAAAGATGTCACCGCAGTTTTCAATGAGAAACGCCACCAGCACGTACACCTGCACACATCAAACCCTCGGTCTCAACCCAGGTGCCTGAAAATGTATCACGCAGCCTTTCCCACTCCCGACCCTTGCCTCTGCACAGGCAGCTGTGGTTGTGGGGCTGGTCTTGCAGGCAGCCACCCCACCAGCATTTGCTCAAGAGAGGAGGCAGCCAGTGACCTCTGAGCAGCCAAGCTCGGATGGGCCGGCAAGGCTGCAGCCGGCTGCTCAGTACAGCGCACCTTCTTAGTCACGGCCAGCATGGCCTCGAGGGGGAGCAGGTCCTCGTTAGGTGGGCTCAGCAGATTTGGCCCAAGGCAGATGGCCAGGTTGCTGGCGGTCATTCTGCTGCTGGAGGCGTTGTGGCCGATGTGCTGGAGGAGGGCCAGCAGCTGCTTGAGGAGGAGATTGGCTCCAGGCAACTTCTCAGCCACCCTGAGGGAACAGAAACTCAACGTTAATAGAGCAGATGTTGCCCACAGCCGTCCCCAAAGCTTGCCCAACGCAGGTGGGTGGCGCAGCTTTCCGGGTGCTCTCAGCCAGCAGTCAGTGCTCCTGCGATTCAGGAAGGAAGCACGGCGTTGCTTCCCAGCTCCTCATTTCACCCAAGCCCAGGCAAGGGAAGGCTCCCTGTCCACGCCCTTTCCCCCGAAATCTAAGCCCACCCCAGCAAAAGCAAGCTGTCAGAAGACACAGCTTTTTAAGGAGACCGTCCCTTTTCAGGCAAGTCCCAGGCTTCTACCAGTCCCTCCTCAACAGGCAGGCTGCTGCCCACACTTACGCTTTCAGCTCTTCAACCTTGTCCTCCTTGCCACTCTTCTGCATCGCTGCCATCCAGTCCTCATAGAGGTCTGTCACAAGGAGCTTGGCGGGGATGCTTCGGAGGAAGTCCTGCAATGCCAGGGGCTCCAGGTGAGCCTCTGAACACTCCAGGCCAGGCAGGAGCTCTTCCAGCTGCAGGTCAGAAGTGCTCACCTTTAAGATGACGGCCAGCAGCAGCGCAGGCTAGCTGCCCAGGTCGACATCCGCACCGTGGTCCAGGGCCTCCCGCAGCTCATGAAACTCTGTCCCGCTGGCAGCTCTTCGGAATACCCCTTCTGTCGACGGTCCTTCCCACTGCAGGACAGCCAGCATCTCCTGCAGGAGGGGCAGGAGGACAGTTGCTTGGCTGAGAAGCTGCCTTCCAACAGCAGTGACCGAAGCACTGCCCCAGATCCTGCTCCCTGCCCCCCTCAAAGGGGTTGGCACCAGAAGCGTCTTCTGGGGGTGAAGGGCCCAATCCCCATCCCCGGAGCTCCTGGGGACACCCACCTCCCCTCTGGAGCAGCTGGAAGGAGGGCTGGGGACCCCCTCCCTGCCCAGGCTGGCTTACCCGGATGGGCTGGGGCAGGGAGCCGTCCTTCCCTCAGGGTGCTGCCAGGGGCTGTCCAAAGAGCACCCTGCTGCATCTGGAGCCCACCTGCCCTGGCACCTGGGCAGCGGCAAAGGGCCAGGGCAGCCCCATCCTCTTCCTCCTCCTGCTGCTGCTGTTCCCTCCTTCTGAAAAGGAAAATGGAGCAAGAGCGCATCAATGGAGACAGCCGGGCCAGCACTCCCAGAGCCTGCCCTGCCTGCAGCACGGAGCTGAGTGGTGCGGCAGGATGGGCAGGGAGCCAGCAGCTGGAACCACAGCTCCAGCTCAGCAGCTCCTGAGAGCCGGCGTGCCACTGGGACAACCTGTCCCAGCCCTCGCCCTGCCCTCCTCCAAGCTGTGGGCAGCAGGAGAGGCTCTGGGTCCCCGCAGAACCACGTCCAGTGGCTGCTGCCCAGCGGGTGTCCTCGCTCGTCCAGGTGATGTCCTCCCTTGGGGTGCCGCACCTGCATGGCGACATTCAAGGGACAAGTGAGCACAGCTCAACCATTTGCAGGACAATGCGTTTCTTTCCAGAACTCACCTGGTGAGCGGCAAAGTCCCCCAGCTTTGACAGATGGGGCTGTTGGTGGCCCTTGCTTGGGACGATCCTGCAAGAAGCAGGCTGTGCTTAGAGAGCAGCCCCGCAGCAGAAAGGGCCACCGGCACGCTGCCACCCGGCACCAGCAGCCTGAGCGCGGCAGAGCTGGGACCCTCTGCCCTCCTGGGCTCTCTGCCCCACACGGCAGGATTCCCCCCAGCGCCGCCAGCGAGGACGTGCTGGCATTCCTGGTGGCTCCCCAACCCTCTACGCTCCCCGAGTGGCACCGTGGGACCACTCTTCCCTCCATCCCTGCCACACAAGCTCACCCTGCTGGCAGCAGACGCCGGCACAGCCAGAGGCGGGTGAAAGGCAGCCATTCTCACCTCTGTCTGGCCCTCCATCAGCCTCTCCAGGCTCCTGGCGCTGAACGTCCTCCACTGGGCAAAAGAGAAGGAGCGGAGGAAGGTGAGCAGCGATGCCTCTGCTGCTTGACTGGAGGACCAGGGCTCGGGGACAGAGCCCAGACCGGAGAGACATTCACGGCGTGGCGGCGGCTCAGCTCCTTCTCCAGGGGTCTGAGGGAGGGGAGACGGGTCACGCGGGCTCTCTTTGCTCCTCCTGGTGTCCTGTGCACCGGGAAGGGACAGGGAGAGAGCTGGCTGAGCCCCAAGCTGCCCCTTCTCTCCTGTGAGGCAGCTCTGCCAGAGAGCTGCCGGCAGCCGCGAGGGCACCTCTCCCCAGCTGGGGAGCTGTGTTTCCCCGTCCGGCTGCGCTTGGAGCATCCCCCCTGGCTTACCCCAGCAGTGTGCCCACCCACAGCTCCTTCAGTGCCTGGGAGCTGCAGAAAGAGAGGAGAACCAGCGTCAGGCCCCACTGCCCCCCAGCCCATGGGCAGAGACAGGCACCTGCGCAGCCCTGCCCCGTGGGGGAGGACACAGGGGCAGAACGAAGCCCCGCGGGGCAGGACAGAGATGCTGCCCAAGCCCTGGCTCCCCATGTCCTGCCAGAGCAGCTGCTTTTGCCCTTCTCTTCTGGGGACCCAAAGGGCACCAGGGGATGCAGGACCTGGCAATGCCCCCATCCCTCCTTGCCGGCGTGCTTCCCGCTCCCTGCCCAGGCTCTGCACGCAGGGCAGAGGCCGTTCACAGGATGGCGTGGGCAGGGTTGGGAACCTCTCCTGCCCAGCCATGGGACGTGGCACCACGACTCACCTGAAAGCGGCAACGCAGGAGCCGGTGGGCCAGATGAGGATGGTGGAGGTCCTGTCCTCATTGCTGCCTTCCTCCTCCTCTTTTTCCTCCCCCACTGCCTCCTTTCCGCCGCTCAGCACCCACAGCTGGTCCAGGGCCAGGCGGAGCTGTGGGCGCAGGGTGGTGCCATGTCTACAGAGAGGAGAGGCAGGCGGTGAGCTGGAGGTGGCCTCCTGGGGGTCCCCCCGGGCAGAGCCCCGTCCCCCACCTGCCCTTGGGACGGACATCGATGGGTGCATCCAGCACCACGGTCCCGGGGCCTAGGGCTGGTGCCGGGGTGTCCCTGCCCTGGTGGCAGGGCCAGGGATGGGGGAAAGGCCGCTGGGCTCTGAGGGTCTTACTGCAACTTGGCGATCACCACTTCCTCCTGGAGGAGGAGAAGGCGTCTCTTGCTCCTCTTGCGGCCCCATGTCAGCCGCACGTCCGTGCTCAGCACCGGCTCGGCGTCGGTGAGAGCCTCCCTGCAGAGCAGAGCGCAGCGAGCATGAGAAAGGCTGCAGCTGCAGGTCCTGGCCGTGCCCGCGTGTCCCCAAGGCACGGGGAGAGCCCACCTGGAGCCACAGCAGCAGTTGGCCTGGCCCATCCTGCCCAGGAGAGGAGGACCCTCACCGTGGACCAAGGACGCGGGCCAGTCGGCAACAGCAGGGATGGGAAGCGAGGTGCCGGTGCCAGCTCAGTGCTGCTCGGCCAGATCCTGCCTCCTCCCAGCACTCCTCCGTGCCAGCACAGCTCCGTGCTGCTGTCTCTGGTGGCTGTGGGCTTCAACTGACCAACATTCCGAGCCCAATGGAAAGTGGGAGGGGCACTGGGGTGAGAGTTCTCTCCAGTATGGCCGTCTCTGCCTGGCACTGGGGAGCCCAGGGCTGGATGGACACAGCAGAGGGGAAGGACCACCTACCTCCACCTGTTGCCAATGCTTTCCCTGCTGCAGCCCAGGATGCAGTTAGCCTTCTTTGCCCCAAGGGCACTTTTCTGGCTCTAAATCGGTCAACTTGGCATCCACCATGAGCCCAGGTGTCTGCACAGCTGCTTTCCAGCTGGGTGTCCCCCAGCAGTTACTGGTGCAAGGGCTTGTTCATCTCCAGGACTTTGCTCTTCCCCTTGTTGAACCACATGAGGTTCCTGTCAGCCCCTTTCTCCAGCCTGTCAAGATCCCCCTGATTGACAGCAGGACCCTCCGGCGCGTGAGCCTCTCCTCCCGGTTGTGTGCCACCTGCAAGCTGCCTGAGGGTCCACTCTGCCCCGTCTCCCAGACCAGGGAATGTGAACAGGTCCCGCATGGTGCAATGCAGGGGGTGCACACACGCGCTTTGATAGCCCATCACTTGTCACAGGAGGTTCAGAAATTTAGGGGGAAAATCCATATTGGTTTGGGTATTATTTACACAGTGCTTCCCCTTTGTATTCCTGCAAGCTATTAAAAGGTGTTCAAAATGTCTCCCTTTTCATTTGAATGTCACAGCTCTTCACAGTGCTGATGTTGTGTGTAACATTGGATCAGGTTGTACTCCCGCATAGATCGTTAGATAGTATGTAGCCTAGATTATTAGGTAGAAGATAGCAGATTATCTGCATTAATTGTGCTAACACCAACGACAGGAGGTTGCGTCTAGCTCTTGAGCCGAAGGATAAAAATCCAAGGTGTCTATTGAACTCAGTGGGCTATTGATCAGCAGATTGAATTCACCATGTTCAAAAAAGAAAAGGTACGTGAGAAAGGCATATTCCATCTTGACTGCTACAATGCCTGTTTTGGTAGGAATGAAGATATATTATCCATGCCCCTCCTGCCACTCCCTTCCAAAAAAAAAAGGACTAGAGAAAAAGATTCAACTGCTAGCGCAATGGGGCTTTTAATAGCCAAGTAAATTTCCCTAGATCATTCCCATTCAATGAGCCACTTTGTCTGACATTCTGCCTCTACTTGGTACCAACAGAAGACTCTACCTGTGCCATGCTATGGAAGATGTAGAATTCCTCTCTGATCCAGAACTTTCCACCTACAACCAAAACTGTAGTGAAGTTTTCCTCCACCTCAACCACTCCCTGGTGCCTCTTCCCCAGGGAAAGTCTTTCCTCTGTCACTCTGTGATCATAGCTGGTCACGGGCAATGCAAGCCCCAAGCCTCAGCCACCGTCCGAGGCCACCAACCCCCTTTAGCCATACGCAAGATGTCAAACTCCTTTTCAGCTGCAGGAGAAGGGTTAATAGAAATGGATGCACACGGCACAGTCTATTCCAGAATAGCCACAGCGGTTAAAAGCTTTCCGTGTCCTGGATTGGTGGTTTTTCAGGACCAGCTCCTGGGTGCCGTTGCAGGAGGCTAGCGATAGCTCTATTTCATGTAGGTAATTCAGGCTTAATCCTTTGTCCCCACATGCCCAGCAGCACAGTCACAGTGGGCTGTGTTTGAGCAGCCTGCTCCACTGGACTTGTGGCAAATGTCCACATCCCTGCTCTTCTGTTGTCTGCGTAGGGTCCTGGTCAATACAACAAGCTGTTTTCCCTGGAAATGACCTTCGTGGCTAAAGGCAGACTCCTCCTTGTGGACGACAGTTAAGCTGTGGGAATGTCTCTGGCACCCATGCTGTGCCAGCTTTCAATCCCCAAGAGACTGGAACCGAGGCAGGTCCAACAGGAAGAAAATTTGCAATTGTTACTGAAAGAGGGGAGCAACCACCGGCACTGAAGAGCCATTCATATCCTGCCGAAAGCCACAGGGAAATGCAATGTGTGGTGAGCTTAGGCAGGAATACTCCTGTACGTGGAGCAGCACACTTGGTTATTAAGGCTTTATCCTTGGCTTTCCCGTAGTGCTGACCGCTGTGACTGCTGCCTGTTCTTTCCTGCCATGCTGGCTGCACCCATGTGTGGGGCTGTCCTTGGGAAGGGCACCAGAGACGAGAAACCCCCTGGGAGAGGGGCGGGGAGAAGCTCTTCTCCAGAGATTTGCCAGAAAGTCTCCAGAGCATCCCTTTTCCAGCCCATGAGATGCTCTGTGTGACAAGAGAAGGTGCCCGTTGGTCCAATGGATGAGGCCCTGCAGGGTTCCCATCAGGGTCCTTTGACCTACCCATCTTCCAGCCGCCACTCCAGGGGCTGGGGGTCTCACGAAGGGCAGAGCCCTGTCCCCCACCTGCCGTCGGGACAGACATTGGTGCATCCAGCCATTAAAACCTGCCGAGGCCAGTTAAGCAGGAAAAAGAGATGAGCCACACTGCGCATGCCCAAAGGGCGGACACTATGTCAAAGATAACATCCAGCGAAGCCTGCTGACTGCTGCCCTCCTCTTGCAGCTCCTCCACTTGCTGAGGGACTCCACCAGCGGTGGCACACCTTGGGCGGGTGCAGGCTCAGGAGGGGAGGTGTGGGCTTTGCAGCCTTCCACCTGGGCAGCAGCTTCCCTGGTAGGAAGCTCTGTCAGGGTGGCCACCCCCAGCTAGCCCGGCCAGGCAGCCGCAGAGCGCAGCCCTCCCTTGCCTGCTCTCTGCCAGCACGCTCCTAATTCTCTGGCGACCTCGGGCTGCTGGGCAGGCTTGCACGGCCACCAGCCAGCTTGGGTTGGCCGTCAGGGCCGCAGCCCGAGGCGGCGGGTGAGCAGAGCGGGCAGCAGCCCCACCGCTGGGGGTCCGTTGCCCTTCCTGCGCTAACGGCCGCTCCCGCCAGCCGGTGCTCCTCAGGGGCGGGTTCTTCGCGCCTTCCCGCCCTGTGCGAACGACCGCTGGGGAGCGCTGGCACCCCCCCGGCTCTCGCCCGCCGCCCAAGGGTGCCGGGGGGCCCGAACCCCCCTCAGAGGTAGAGGAAATGGCCGCCTCACGGCTGTGCGGCGGAAGGCACTGAGTGGCACCCCCCCGGCCTGGGCAGGAGCCAGAGGCAGCGCTGTCCTCTGGGGGGCACCTGGTCCTGGAGTGCCAGGGCAAGGTGCCTGGAGATTGGGGAGAGTTGTCCACAGGCTGTTTTCCAGAAGAAGCATGGTTCTCCTCTGTCGGCTTCTCTGGTCAGCGACAACGTTTCATTCCCCTGGGTTTGGGAGGGGTTTGTTGGTGGTTGTTCTCCGTGACTTGTTTTTTCCTCTGTTGTGAGTGAAATGTTTGGGATTGCTTCAGGGATTGCCGGGCCACAGCAGGGGTGAAGAAGAGGGGTAAAAGGCGTCCCAGAAGCCACGGGGGGGCTGAGCCCCGGGCGGGAGCAGCTGTCGGTCAGAGAGCAGCAGGCTGCTGCTGGGGAGGTTTCACCAAGCAAGGAAGTGTGGGTTTTTGCCAGCTGGCTTGTGTCCTTTTCATTTCTTCCTGGTACAAAAGCCCCGTGAATTGTTATGAAAGTGCTAAGTGGTGTCTGCCGGTATGAAAAGCAGCGATTTCTTTCCTAATTACCACAGCGGCTGGTCAGATGCGCGAGTGTAAAAAAATCCAGGAATAGCATTTTAAAAACTATGTCCCACAATGCAAAAACCCGCACTGTTTGTCTTTAGTTATTGGTGGAGACATGTGCCATGACAGACAATGTGAAAACCGGCTTTGATTTGGAGAAGGGGCGTTATGAAACAGTATTCAAAGGGCTACACAAGTTATTTCACGCAGGACTTGCACATGTTTCTGTGATGTCTCTGGTGGCCCTTCCTGGCATCTGCTAGGCTGTTAACAACCGTGAAGTCCAGGAGATCCACATTTTGACATCTGTCTTGGGAATCTAGGAGTCAGGGCATGAAATGCCCACCTGTGACAATTCTTGAACTTTAGAGGAGGTAAGGTCTGGATGCCCACAGTGTGATGCCATCCCTTCCCTTAATGAGCTGACAACCCAGATCGGACCACCCTTGGTACCTGTTGAGCTGTGGGTGTATGTTTCAGTGGGGGATCGTCATGAGTTTGTGGTATTGCAGGGAGGTACTTTTGAATCTGGCTACACCTGGAATATATTTTTGATTGTATGTTCAAGCAAGCAAACAAAACCTCATGGGGTGGCAGTGGAGTGATGAAACTGAACAGGTTCTCTCTCTTCTTGTTGAGGGTGGTTTTGGTTTTTTCTCCATATGATGGAATACAGAAAAATGGGCTCAAGCCCTGACCTGAGCTCTCAGCAGTGATACCAGTCTTCCCTCTGAACAGAACTGGCTCACTGATGTGCAGAAAATTGCAAATTAGTGGGACTACAATTAAGAAGCAGCAGTACTAAAGGTGGGTGTGACTTGTGCGGTAGAAAAGATGCTCCTTTTCTAGGTGGTGGAAAGCATATTCTGCTTTCCCTGACTCCCACACAGCCCCTTGGTTTCCGGCAGGCTTCCCACCAGCGCCTCTGCAAGCCTGTTCTTAGGTGCAACCAAAAGGACAATTTTCTCTTTATTATTCCCACACCTCAGAGGCAATTCTGCTTTCACTGAACTGAATGGAAATTTGTGAGTAAAGATGATGTTTAGATTCATCTGCAGTGCCACAGTAGAGTTCACGGGGCCCTGCCCATCTTCAATAAATTTCAGCTTTGTGTTGTGGTTTTCACTGGAGTGACAGCTACTGAATTGGAGAAGACCCATGGGAGAAAATAAACTGATGACAGAAGTTTTGAGCGATGGGCTTGGGAACCACAGATGTGCACGTTTATGGAGTACATCTCTTTCAATCTCCTGAGAGGATTTTTTTTTCCTCTCATAACTTGAGTAGGATGGAAATCTTTTTGGTCTGGTGGATTTGATATTTTTAACTTCACTTTTTACTGTGTTGCAAAAAAAAATGCACGCACTCTTACCATTTACATCCCACAGTGTTACCCACTGGTCAGAAATGTCTGAGGCTTTCACATCTATTCCGTACCTCTGCTAACACTGTGCCAGTCTTGATCTGGTCAAATGAGAGCAGCTACTGCGAATAACGTTCTTGACTTCCCCATCTCCTCACTCTGGTTTTCCTCTGTTTCTCAGGCATATGCTTTCTCCAGACTGCATATGAGGGTGAGAGATTACTAGAGTCCTTCCTTATTCCTAAAGGCATCTGAAAATTCTGTTAGGAGTCACTTGCTGTAAGATTATCTCCTGAAGTCATCGCAGAAATATCTAAGATTTTGTAGAAATTCTTTTGAGGCTCAGGAAGGTATGATTCTTTTATTATGCTCAGTTTAACAAAAGTCTCTGTAGCCTTGGTCTCATCTTCTTTAATGATACATTTGAGGATTAGTGGTTCTCCCAAGCAGGGTGCCCTGCTGTTGAATTAGCCAGGCACAGCACAGAACCCTTGGTCTGGCCGCAGTGAATACTTTTTTGGATAGGCTCAGACGAGCATGGTGAGTTTATGTTACTTCAAGGATTTGCTGCAACATCTGTGCCTTTTTTGACCCAATAGTGCCTTTTAAAGCCATAGACTTCCCCCCAATGAACCAGTCTGAGACTCTGTAGAGCACAGGATTACTGCACTATAATATAAGGTATTAATATAGCAGCAAAGCAGTCTTCCTTGCTGGAATACCTACCTAGCCTTCCTACCATGATAACAGTTTCATAATGTGTGTACTGGAATGAAAATGCTCATAAATGCAACATGAATATTTGCTAACTGCAGGTATTTTTGCAGTGCTGATCCCTCTAATACGGAGGCAGATGTAACGATAGTCACCTGTGTACTTCTATGAGTCTGTGCAATGTTTAGTTTGTTAATGGACTGGAGAGTGATTTCTGATGATGATTCATGCCTTATCAGAAAGGGAAGAAGTGGATGTGGAAATGGCAGGAGAGACTGGGAGCTTAAGTTTATAAATAATGGTAGCATCTGACAGTTCATCCAGTCTCAGTGGAAACTGGGAACAGCGCTAAGCACTGGATCTCGGTGAATGGTCAGAGTAGGGTGGGAGAAGGCACCGTGGCTTTATTCAGATCTTCCCTTCAGTTGACTTAAGTAAGAGTGGATGAAAACCCTCTTGTAAAGAACCACTTTTGCATCTTCCTCCAGACTTTGAGGAGTTTTGCCTTTTTATTTATACTAATGTACAGTCTTTAAAATATTTTCCCCTGGAAAAGTGTATCGATCTATGTGTTTCTTACTTATCGAAGTGTGTTAACATTAACTATTAGATAAAGAAGCTCTGTTGTATCAGAACCACTAGACGAATATTGTTACAGAACTGTATGGAAGTGGTGGTATAATTTAACTATGATTGCTCAGACAATCGTAGCAGGTTATTTTTATCAAAAGAATTGGTGCTGACTTGGAGTTGCTAACACTTATGGAAGCTCATTTTATGAAGCATAAAAGCATGGGTAAAACAAGTGTGTTAAAGGTGATGGTAGGATGGGATTCAATGTGAGCCTTACATGCCAGGTGAGATTTCATAAATCAGACAACCAAGTAGATGGCTTCCTTGTGAACTGGTATGCATCTGGGATTAATTTAGGGACTAATGCCATTGGGATTAACTTCGGGACTAATGCCATTGCACAGTTGTGGCCTGATTCTACATTTCCCTTAAAGACATTTTTAAGTAGGAAGCTGAGGATTCAACTCAATTTGTACAAGTCTTTGTTTCCTCTGAGAAATACTAAGTTTTTGCTGTAAAACTAAAAGATGCCCAAGCTGAATGAGCCTTAGCTTTCAAACAAAATCAGTGCTTTCCATGGGAAACATCCATAGACTCTTTAAAGATGTTTTTGTAGAGCCCTGCACACATCCTCTGCAAAACTACTCCTTTTTTTTCTCAACAGCTCTATTGGCAGTGTAATTTCTTCGACTGCCAAAACAACATTTTGAAATGCAAGTGCTAAACTGCTGTGCAACTTTGGACAAGGCACCTTTAAATTACTTTCTGTCAAATTCCAACAAAGTAGGAAAAACTATTTCTTTTTCTCTGTTCACATTCTGAATGAGAGTAGCATAGTTCAGCTGGAAGGGACCTACAAGTCCCTACTAGTCCTCCTGCCTGACAGCTTCATGGCTGACCAAAAGTTCCAAGCATGGTATTAAGGGCATTGTCCAAATGCCTCTTCAACACTGACAGGCATGGGGCATCCACCACCTCTCCAGGAAGCCTGTTTCAGGGTGTGACCACCCTCTTGGGAAAGAAATGTCTCCTCACGTCAAGTCCAGACCTCCCCTGACAGTGTAGCAGCAAATGTCCCTTGGTGCGCTGGTAAGGAAACCATGCATGCTCTCTGCATCTCTGCAGAGGGAACCAAACCCCTGTCTTTCACCTCTGGCATCACCACAACCAAAGGAATGTCTGTGGCATAAATGCCCTTATTTACATAGTCTGAAGGTACAGATCAATTCTGGCACCAACGCACAAAATGGCAAGGAGAGTACCTCTCTTAATCTCTCAGTACTCAAAATACTAAATCCTAAAGGAAAAGGAGACTTGCCAGGGTTTGAGGTAAGATCCGAACATCTTCCCACAAACCGAGGTAGGCAAAGAACTCTCAGAAAGGTTCAAGTCACAAAGGAGCTCTGAAGCTTTTACCCCATGGCTGAAGCGTGTTTTGTATTCTGTATAAACTCGGCCAACGGGTGCGTTGAATAGAGAGGCTGCGCAGCTTGGTTTCAGTGGGACAAGGGGATGTGACGGCGACAGTAGCAATGGGCTATTTTGACAGTTTGGAAGAGCTGCCGTTTGCCTGGCTGGGCTTTGCTCACGGATCCAAATGGTCCAGGTCTGAATACGACCAACCTTTCCTTCCACCACACCGGTGTCGCCTCTGCGCGCTTGTTTCTCAAAGCCTGGCTTACTTCCGTGGCGGGCTGTTGGCACCCACCATCCCAGCCTAGGGCTCTGGTTACACTTTGGCTTTCCTCCAGGCTGCAGCTGCCAAAATCACCCCCCCTTTCTCCCCAGGAAAAGGGTTCGTGTCCAGCCACATCAAGTCCCTGTTCCTCCTGGCTGCGGGGCCGCATAGGCTTTAGCTCTGGCACAGAGAGGGGACGGCTAATAGGGGTGGTCTCTGCGCTGCATGCTTGGTTTCTGCCATGGCCCAAGAGGAACAGCACCAGGCTTGGCCTTGGGAGCCGAGTGGCAGAGCAGGTGTCAGGGACACCCAGCAGCTGGGCCCAGGGCATGGCCACCAAGGGCAGGGAGAGACCCCCCGGGCCTCCTGGGCACAGCGACAGCCTGTGGAATGATTGCTGGAGGTGACGTGTCTGTATGACACACGCCCCCCCGCCGCCCCTCAAGGGAAGGTGAACCTCCAGGGAGGAACGCAGTGGACACGTAAAGAATCGGTTCCATGGCAGTTCCCTAAGCAACATAACCTGCAACTTTAGATGTCAGCAACACCAGGGGAGCTTGGTATGCTGACTCTGAAAAGTAACACGGAGGGCGGGGCCGAGCGGAGCTGAGATGCCACGGCCAGGCTCTGTGATCGCAGGGGTAGGCAACTAGAACGATCGGAATGAGAACGGTTGGTCCCTGCATTGAATCCACTGAAGCAAGGAGGTAAAATAACGGGGGTTCTGTCGAGCTAACGCCCTCCACTTCTGGTTTATATCACACGTGCCCACTTCTGGGTTACTGACACGCAACAGCAGGTCCTTTGGGTGAACTTTGCTCATTACAACACCAAAACACACCTCCATCCCCAAAGGTACCCACCTCCAAGGTGTGACCACCCCCCCACTGAGCATGCGCTCTGAATTTTCTCTAGCATACACCTTTAAAAGCAAAGCAAGAGAACTTTATACCAATCAAAGGAAAGGTGTGTATGACTAGAGTCACTCAAGCTCCACCTAAAAAATCAGAAAATATAAAAGGGATTAAGAGAGGAGAAATGTTAGGGAAGACACCATCATAGACAAGTCAGGAGGACACCGCTGACTTCTGGGATCGCTCGACGGGCTGACCCTTTCCCCTCCCAGGGACGCCTCTTGCATGAGATTTGAACACTCGGCTGTACCGAGTGCTTCCCCGGGAAACTTAGAATTCTTTAGAGCTCTTTTCTTTCATCATTTCATGTGCTTGTAGTCGACTGTATTGCCACCTGCACGTGCTTTGCAGACAGTCTATTTATCACGGGCAATCCAAAAGAACCTGTCCTGTTTCTTTAATAAGCTGCGCTGCTCATTCATCTAGTCGTGATAGTTCGTTAGCGCAACCAAACTCCCTAAGTCTGGTCATTCTCCTGCGTTGAACGTGGCTAAGCCGAGAGTGCAGTAGGCTATTAAGGGCATCCGTCATCATGATGGTTCAGCACGTTGAACGCAACCACACTTAGAGCGTCAAATTGGACATCATTCAGAAAGAAATTAAACCCAGCCGCCCCCAGCCCCTCTGACATCTGAGGATAAGTTGGAACGCAAGGCGGTTTATTTTCTGCCAAACTTCTGGACTCGGTAACACAACACAGCCCCCAAGGCCTTCCTCCGATGGATAGCTGTGGCAAGACCAAGGGAATGCCTTCTTGAGGAGCACTGCAGAGCTTGCCGTCCTCACTCCCTGCAGAACCAGTGGCAGCAGCCGTAAGAAGTGGGATGCAGAGATGTTGCCGGGGTCCCAGTGCCTTGGAGCACCCGCTGGTGGCCCAAAGGCGCGGGAAGGATTCTTGCCCCCAAGGTCGATCAGGCCGCGGGCATTTGGCCACTCTCGGAAGCCCCTGAGATGGCTCCAGGTTGAGGGAGAACAGGGCTTGGGCATCTTCTGGGAGGTGTGACCAGCCTGTGGGACCAGGAGGCAGGTCTTGCTCACATGCTCAGGGAATAGCCGATCGCCAGCTCTGGGGTCAGGAAGGAATTTTCCCCCGGGGCAGATTGGCACTGGGCCCCGGGGGTTTTTTGCCTTCCTCTGCAGCACTGAGCGGGACCACTTGTCAGGGCTCCTCCGGTCCGTTTTGGCTAGGTTACTGCCTGCTGCTTGTGCTCCACGAAGGTGGCCCTCGTGCCCCACATCCGGGGGAGGAAGCTTTCTGACTCCCACGGTGGGCTCCAAGGGATGCTCCTGGGGGGTTGCTTCTTGTCCTCTGTAGCATGGAGCACAGCCCCTTGTCAGGGCTCCTCTGGGCCCTTTCGGCTAGGTCCTTGCCTGCTGCTCTTGCACCTCCAAGGCACCGCTCGTGCCCTGGCTCTCTCTGGCTCTCTTGCCCAGTGCAAGTCTGGAGCGGGAGCGAGCTCTGCTCTTCCCTTAACTCCATTTCCCCAGGGGTTCTGGCTTGGGCAAAACAGCCTGTGCTTGGAAGGGCTCCAGGTTCGCTGCCCCATCAGGAGCTGCCACTTTTCACCTCTCCCTGCATGCAAATCAAGCGCAGGGCTGGCACGAGAGCGCCTTTCATGCATCGTTGGCCAAGAAGCACAGCAGCGGAGCAAGTTCTGGAAGGCAAAAGGTATGCTTGTCATCGCTATGTGTCATACTTTTGAGAATACCACACACCTCTTCGTCTTTATGTTTGTCGTCATTGTCTTCTTTTGTGTGTGGTCAGTCCCGATCCTCATTCTTTGTGTTCTTACTCTTCAGGAAGCAGGGACTGCTTGGCCTGTATTCCTCCTGCTGCTTTCTGTAGCTCTGTGACTTGCCTTTGCCAGGCTGCAAGGGATGTTTTTTCAAGCTCAACTGAAGAATGCATCAGCCTGCTCCTGGCTATACAGGCACATTGTGTTAAGGCTTGTGAGCATCGGCTCTGAAACAGACTCAGAAAAAACCCCATAAAATAATATTAAAAAAAATCCTGTTTCCACTTGTAACCTTTGTGTCATGTGTTTTTGGAGCTGAAAACCCCCTGGTGTTTCAGGCAAATACCGGTCTTGTTATTTGACTCAGGGTGAGCGCAGGGAATAGAAATAGATTAGACTAGACCAGAATAGTTATGCTATGTTGTGCCCAGAGTTGTGCATGACAAGCTCTGACCTAGGTCTGAGGGCTCCCTCCAGGAGAGCAGCTCTCTGCAGTGCAGGTCCCAGGCCCATCCAGGAGACAAACGCAGGGAGAGGCACACCTGCAACATGGCTCAGGCAGGGACTGAAGGCCCCAGGCTGAGCTGAGACATGTCCCCGGGCCCTTGTCAGGAGACGGTGAGGGTGACATCGCGAGATCTTCCGAATGCCGTTCCCTACATCTCCCCCTCCCTATGACTAGCTAGCTTCTATGCTTATGAACAGTTCTACACAAAGAAATAACTGTGTAAAGTACTATGAGCATAAGCATATTTCTACAACTAAGTTGAAACACTGTATCTTAAACACACGTAAATGTCTCATTTACCTTGCAGAGCAAGGAGCTCCTTCACAGAGAATTCACACAAGTGGTAAATGGAAAGTTAAGGCTAGGAAAGAATTACTTCTATTACTTTATAAAGTTTATCGTTGGTATGCTGATGTTAAGGCTTACTGTCTGGGGCATCCAGATTCCTGGCTGTGAGCGATTCTGACTCTTCTGTTGACACTTGTTCGTACACAATGTTTTCAGTTCCGTCTCTGACAGCCGGATCCCATAAAGACACGTATTGTTGGGCTCTGAGAGGGATGTCATCCAGATACACATCAGGGCCCCCCGATTGGTTTTGCATCCACTGCCAGAAATTTGTAGCGGATACCCAAGGTGTCACAAGCCAGGAAAGGATGACAGCGATCCTCGCCCGAGACAACGCAGCTCAAATGGCCCATCCCATTGGCGTGTCTGAGGGTCACGCACGCGGACCAACGGGTAGGGGCCTTTCTCTTCCGTGCTCGTAAAATGTCGTCGTGCCGCCGTCTGCTCCAGATCCCCTCCAACTGTCTGATTTAATGAAGTTAACGCAGTTAACAGAAGACGCTGTGTACGGAGAACAGGTGAGTTATCCCATAACCAGGAGGGCTCCGCCTGCTCCCCCTCCCTAAGCCGATCGAGTAAGGCCTTTAAAGTTCGATGTGCTCGTTCTACAATGGCCTGGCCGGTGCTATTATAAGGGATGCCATGTTTACTTAACAAGCTGGACAAGGTAAAATTATTACAATAGCTAAAATCACAATAACTACAATAATGCCCATAATTCTTTGAGCCAACCCGTTACCCCTAATGACCCAGACCATGAGGACTATGAGGAAGATGAACCATCCATACATTCTTGTGCCATCTTGCTCCGCGAACTCAGCCCAGCAATCGGTAGGTGCCAGCTTTCCGTAGGGGTCCCCACAGAGGCAACGATGGCCTCACCGTACACCAGCCCGATGCTCTTCGGAAAATCCCGGTATTTATACATTTGCAGAGGAACGGGTTTTAGCACACGTGGCCAGCGGGTGCCAAAAGTCCGCCTCGGTTGCAATCTATGACGCATGCGCTCGCTGGCCAGGCGCGCTGCACGAGTCATAGCCATCTTGTCTATTGGTTCGTGGGCTTTATGATGCGGTTGCGGTGCACAGAGAATCTTGACCTGTTATGTTAGCCAAGGTGACCTATACATTAGTTTTTGACTGAGGTGGTATTCATATTACCACACCATCTACGATGCTCCAGATGATGATGGTCGTGCAAATTCAACAGGAGTCCATTGGGGGCCTGTACCTGTGAAAACACAATATCAACCTCGTTCCCAGGATATTAATGGAAATAGACCTTACCCCTAATTTTGGCTTCAACTAACTTTGACGTTTACCCCACACTGTCTTCCCATAATTGTAGGGTTCGGCGTTTGGAAGATCTCGCGATGTCACGGAAAGTTAGAGGGTTAGTCGCAGCCTTATGATGTGTCTGTAATCCCGCCTACCCTTGTTAGTATAAAAGGAATTGACTGCGCAATAAAAGGCGAAAGTTGGCGCTCACAATGTGTGTGTTATCTGTCTCTTTCCCTGATCTGGGGGGTGATCAGTGATCTAATCGTGGCACCTTGATATGCGGCGAGCGCTACATAATGGTGACCCCGACGTGATCGGTCGCACTAGGCGACGATGGAACTTGCGCAAGTGATTCAGGTGTTGAAAGTGTTGGATGATGAGGTGGGTGCTCACGGAACGATTAGGAGGGGCCCCACGGGCGAATGCATCCAATGGGTGCTGCGCCGGGGAGGGATGGGCTCTCCCAGAGAAGTATTAAGTCCCCCAAATTGGGGAGAGATTCGGGAACTGTTGCTCCAGTCGGCGCTTGCGGGTGAGCGCAGAGCGGCGGAACGATTACAAGCGTGGGGGAGAGTGGAGGAGGTAGTTACGGCAGGACGGAAAGCTGGGGAGTGTTGGTCGGCGGCGCGAGCTGTTTTGTTTGCCAATGAAGCGCCGCCTCAAAAACAAGGGGGGGCAGTGCCCCCAGGGACAGTGAGTCAAACTCAGACGGAGTGGGCGGCTGTGGAGTGGGGCTCACAGAGCGGTCCATCTCTGACTGAGAGCGTGGATGCGGAGGGTGCGGCAGAGACGGAGGTTTTTCCTGTAGGGACGGTACCAGCGGGGACGGACGAGCCCCCTCTGCGGTGTCCATGGGCGGAGTTACGGCGGGAGGTTCGGAAGGATTTGGAGGAATGCCTCCTGGACTGGGTTCCAGGCAAGGATGTTAAGGGAGATTTATACCGTCAGTTGAGAGAGTGGGAGGAACGGCCACCCGCGGAGGGGATAACTGGGAGGCAGCGGGGGTTGGAGACTGTGGCAGAGGAGGGAACACCCCCGTGGGGGAAATCAGGCGCCCTTGCCGGAAGAGCGGACTGAGCGTCCTGAGCCTTTGCCTGAGCCTATGCCTGCTGAGCCGTCAGCTGCTCTCCCTCCGGCGCTTCCTCCGCCCCCTCCCTCCTCCCTTCCTTTTCCGCCCCCCCACCTCCGCCCACTTGCAGCGGCGCATGTCAGCCGGCCATGGAATGGCCGCCGCCAGGCGCGGCTGCGGCCGGCCCCCAGGCAGAACCATCCGCGCCCCCACCACCGCCCTTTCATCTATCCCGCCTCTCGGAACCAGAGACGGTGAAACCAACTGCGCCCGTGATAGACGCGGAGCCGCCTGCAGTAGCCGCTGCGGACGAGAGGGAGAGGCATTGGAGAAAAAAAAAAAAAAAACAACAAAACCAAAAAGGATGGGAGGCGTTTCACTGGAAAGTCCTTGAGAAATTGAAGACTTTGTCCCAATGGCAACTGGGACGGCACTGGCGGGTGCTGGAGCCACTGATCCGACAGATTCTGACTAATAGAGTATTACACTTTAGAGGACTAGCGGACATTGAGTCCTTCAGAGAGGTTTTAGAACAACGTGCCTTATTGTATATAGAACTTGCTTTAGGTAAAAAGTGTGTTAAGCATAATTTGATTAAACATAGTGTGATTATGGGAAGACAGTGTGGGGTAAACGTCAAAGTTAGTTGAAGCCAAAATTAGGGGTAAGGTTTATTTCCATTAATAACCTGGGAACGAGGTTGATTGTGTTTCCACAGCTACAGGCCCACGACGGACTCCTGTTGAATTTGCACGACCATCATCATCTGGAGCATCGTAGATGGTGTGGCAATATGAATACCACCTCAGTCAAAAACTAATGTATAGATCACCTTGGCTAACATAACAGGTCAAGATTCTCTGTGCACCGCAACTGCATCATAAAGCCCACGAACCAATAGACAAGATGGCTATGACTCGTGCAGCGCGCCTGGCCAGTGAGCGCATGCGTCATAGATTGCAACCGAGGCGGACTTTTGGCACCCGCTGGCCACGTGTGCTAAAACCCATTCCTCTGCAAATGTATAAATACTGGGATTTTCCGAAGAGCATCGGGCTGGTGTACAGTGAGGCCATCGTTGCCTCTGTGGGGACCCCTACGGAAAGCTGGCACCTACCGATTGCTGGGCTGAGTTCGCGGAGCAAGATGGCACAAGAATGTATGGATGGTTCATCTTCCTCATAGTCCTCATGGTCTGGGTCATTAGGGGTAACGGGTTGGCTCAAAGAATTATGGGCATTATTGTAGTTATTGTGATTTTAGCTATTGTAATAATTTTACCTTGTCCAGCTTGTTAAGTAAACATGGCATCCCTTATAATAGCACCGGCCAGGCCATTGTAGAACGAGCACATCGAACTTTAAAGGCCTTACTCGATCGGCTTAGGGAGGGGGAGCAGGAGGAGCCCTCCTGGTTACAGGAAAACACACCTGCTCTCCGTAAAAAGCGTCTTCTGTTAACTGCGTTAACTTCATTAAATCAGACAGTTGGAGGGGATCTGGAGCAGACGGCAGCGCAACGACATTTTACGAACACGGAAGAGAAAGGTGGTCCGCGTGCGTGACCCTCAAGACACGCCAATGGGATGGGCCGTTTGAGCTGCATTGTCTCGGGCGAGGGTATGCCTTTGTACAGACACCTGAAGGACTACTGAAATGGGTTCCTAGTCATATGATTCGTCCTGCCCTGACATCGTAGTGTTTGAGTGTTTTTCCTTACAGATCGCTGTCATCCTTTCCTGGCTTGTGACATCTTGGGTATCCGCTACAAATTTCTGGCAGTGGATGCAAAGCCAACTGGGGGACCCTGATGTGTATCTGGATGACGTCCCTCTCAGAGTCCATCAATACGTGCCTTTATGGGATCCGGCTGTCAGAGCTCGCAGCCAGGAATCCAGGTGCCTCAGACATTAAGCCTTAACATCAGTGCACCAACGATAAACTTTATAGAGTAATAGAAGTAATTCTTTCCAAGTCTTAACTTTCAATCTACCTCCTGTGTGAATTTCTACAAAGGAGCTTTTTGCTCTGCAGGGTAAATGGGACATTTACGTGTGTTTAAGATAGAGTGTTTCAACTTAGTTGTAGAAATATGTTTATACTCATAGTACTTTACATAGTTATTTCTTGGTGTGGAATTGTTCATAACAATAGAAGCCAACTCGTCATAGGGAGGGGAGAGATGTAGGGTTCGGCATTCGGAAGATCTCGCGATGTCACGGAAAGTGTAGAGGGTTAGTCGCAGCCTTATGATGTGTCTGTAATCCCGCCTACCCTTGTTAGTATAAAAGGAATTAACTGCGCAATAAAAGGCGGAACTTGGCGCTCACACTGTGTGTGTTATTTGTCTCTTTCCCTGGTCCGGGCCGACCAGTGATCTAATCGCGGCACCTTGATATGTGGCGAACGCTACAGGCCCCGAAAAATTTTCGATGGGGGCTCGGCCGAAGATGAAAAAATTTTCGACAGGAGCTCGGACGGCCTCAAAAATGTTTTTGAACGGGGCTCGGATGGCACTGTAAAAATTTTCGACAGGGGCTCGGCCGGTCTCAGAAAAATTTTAGACAGGGGCTCGGCCAGCACCGAAAAAGTTTTCGACGGGGGCTCGGCTGGAGCTGAAAAATTTTTTGACAGGGATTCGGCCGGCCTCAAAAAAGTTTTTGACAGGGGCTCAGCTGGCGCTGAAAAAGTTTTCGACGGAGATTCGGCCGGCCCAGAAAAAATTTTCGACGGGGGCTCGGCCGGACCCAAAATTATTTTCGACTGGGGCTCGGCCGACCCCAAAAAAGTTTTCAATGGAGGCTTTACGGGCCCCGAAAATATTTTCGATGAGGGCTAGGCCGGTGCTGAAAAAATTTTCGATGGGCGCTCGGACGGAGCCCAAAAAATTTTTGATGGGTCCTGCGCTGGCGCCGAAAAAATTTTCGACGGAGGCTCAGATGGTGCCGAAAAGATATTCGACGGGGGCTTGGCCGGCCTCAAAAAAATTTTTGACAGGGGCTCGGCCAGCACCGAAAAATTTTCGACGGGGGCTCAGCCGGGCCCGAAAAAATTTTCGACGGGGGCTCGGCCGGCTCCGAAAAAAATTTTGAGGTGTGTCGGCCAGCCCCGAAAAATTTTCGATGGGGTCTCCACTGGCCCCGACAATATTTTCGAAGGGGGTCGGCCGGCACCGAAAATATGTTCGATGGGGGCTCGGCTGGCACCGAAAAGGTTTTCGACGGGGGCTCAGACGGCGTTGCAAAAAAATTTTCAACGGGGGCTCGTGTGGTACGGAAAAAATTTCCGAACGGGGGCTTGACCAGCCCCGAAAAAACTTTTGACGGGTGCTCGGATGGCGCCGAAAACATTTTCGACGGGGTCTCGGAAGCCCCTAAAACAATTTTTGATGGGGGCTCGGCCGGCCCCGAACAAATTTTCGATGGGGGCTCATCCGGTGCCGGAAAAATTTTTGACTGGGTCTCAGATGGCCCTGAAAATATTTTCGACAGGGGCTCGGCTGGCACCAAAAATATTTTCGACAGAGGCTCGGCCGGCCCCGAAAAATTTTTGAAGGGGGCTCGGCTGACCCCGAAAAAATTTTCGACATGTACTTGGCTGGCGCCGAAAATATTTTCAAAGGGGGCTCGGATGGCAATGAAAATAGTTTCGAAGGGGGCTCGGACGGCACTGAAAATATTGTCGACGGGTGCTCGGCCAGCGCCGAAAAATTTTTGATGGGGGCTCGGTCGGCACCGAAATTCTTTTCGATGGGGGCTCCGCCTGGCCAGAAAATATTTTCGAAGGGGGCTTGGCCGGCACTGAAAATATTCTCGATGGGAGTTCGGCCGGAGCCGAAAAAATTTCAACGGGGGCTCGGCTAGCCCCGAAAAAAGTTTCGACGGGGGCTTGACCGGCACTGAAAAAATTTTTGACGGGGACTCTGCCGGCGCCGTAAAAATTTTCTACGGGGGCTCGACCGGTGCCGAAAATATTTTTGACAGGGGCTTGGCCTGTCCCGAAAAAAATTTCGACGGGATCCTGGCCGGCACTGAAAATATTTTCGACGGGAGCTCAGCCGGAGCCGAAAAGATTTTCAACGGGGACTCGGCCTGCCCCAAAAAAAGTTTCGACGGGGGCTTGGCCAGCCCCAAAATAATTTTCAACTGCTACTTGGCCGGCGCCGAAAAAGTGTCCGACGAGGGCTCGGCTGGCGTCGAAAAAATTTTCGACGGGGCTCGACCGGCCCCGAAAATATTTTAGATGGGGGCTTGGCCGGCCCTGAAAAAATTGTTGACAGGGGCTCAGCCGCCCCCGAAAAGATTTTCGATGAGGGCTCGGCCGGTACCAAAAATATTTTCAAAGGGGGCTCGGCCTGCCCCGAAAAAATTTCAGACGGGGGCTCGGCCAGCCACGAAAAAATTTTTGATGGGGGCTCGGCTGGAGCCTAAAATATATTCGAAGGGGGCTTGGCTGGCACCAAAAATATTTTCGACGGGGGCTTGGACCGTGCCGAAAAAATTTTGGGCAGGGGCTCAGGCGGCCCCAAAAATATTTTCGATGCTTTCTTTACGATGAGGGCTCGGCCGGCCCCGAAAAAATTTTTGACAAGGGGACTCGGTTGGTGCCGAAACAATTTTCGACGGGGGCTCGGACAGCCCCGAAAAAATTTTTCAACGGGGCTCGGCTGGCTCCATAAATATTTTTGATGGGGGCTCGGCCGGCACCGAAAAAATTTTCGATGGAGGCTTGGTTGGCACTGAAAATATTTTCGATGAGGGCTCGTACAGCTCCGAAAAAATATTCGACGGGCGCTCGGCCGGAGCCCAAATAATTTTCGAAGGGTGCTCGGCTGGTGCCGAAAATATTGTTGATAGGGGCTCGGTCGTTGCCAAAAAAAATTTTGACGGGGGCTTGGGCGGCCCCGAAAAAATTTCCGATGAGGGCTCAGCCGTCGCCGACAATATTTTCGAAGGGGGCTCGGCCGGCACCGAAAATATGTTCAATGGGGGCTTGGCTGGCGCCGAAAAAGTTTTTGACTGGGGCTCGGACGGCGTTGCAAAAATTTTCGACGGGTGCTCGGTCGATTCCAAAAAAATTTTCAACGGGGACTCATCTGGTACCGAAAAATTTTCGACGGGTGCTAGGACGGCACCAAAAAAATTTTCAATGGGGGGTCGGCCGGCCCAGAAAAAATTTTTGACGGGGGCTCGGACCGTGCTGAAAAAATTTTCGACAGGGCCTCAGCCGGATACGAACAAATTTTCGACGGGGGCTTGGCCGGCCCCGAAAAAATTTCCGAACGGGGTCTCAGCCGGGCCTGAAAAAAATTTTGACGGGTGCTCGGCCGACACAGAACATATTCTCGACAGGGGCTTGGCCAGCCCCGGAAATATTTTCAATGAGGGCTAGCCCGGCGCCGAAAAAATTGTCGACGGGCGCTCGGCCGGAGCCCAAAAAATTTTCGACGGGTGCTCGGCTGGTGCCGAAAATATTTTTGATAAGGTCTCGGCTGGCACCGAAAAAATATTCGATGGGCGCTCGACCTGGCCCAAAGAAACATTTGACAGGGGCTCGGCTGTCCCAGAAAAAATTTTTGACGAGTGCTCGGCCGGCGCCGAAAATATTTTCGACTAGGGATCGGCAGGCCCCATAAAAATTTTCGAAGGGGGCTCAGCCGGCACCGAACAAATTTTCAACTAGAGCTTGGCCGGCCCCGAAAAAATTTTCAAAGGGGTCTTGGCCGGAGCCGAAAAAGTTTTCGACGTGGGCTCGGCCGGCACCGAAAATATTTTCGACGGGGGCTCCGCTAGCCCCGAAAAATTTTCGACGGCAGCTCGGCCGGCCCTGAAAAAATATTCGAAGGGCGCTCGGCCGGCACCAAAAAAATTTTCAATGGGGTCTCGGTAGGTCCCGAAAAAATTTTCGATGGCGGCTTGGCCGGCCCTGAAAATATTTTCAGTGGGGGCTCGATCAGCCCTCAAAAAATTTTCGACAGGGGCTCGGCCGGCTCCGAAAAAAATTTCGACGGGGGCTTGGCCGGCTCTGAAAAAAATTTCGACGGGGGCTTGGCCGGCTCTGAAAAACTTTTGACGGGGGCTCGGCCAGCCCCGAAAAAATTTTAGATGGGGAATAGGCCAGCCCCGTAAATATTTTCAATGGGGGCTCGGCTTGCCCCGAAAAAATTTTCGACGGCGGCTCGGCCGGCCCTGAAAATATTTTCAGCGGGGGCTTGATCACCCCTCAAAAAATTTTCGACAGCGGCTCGGCCGGCCCTGAAAATATTTTCAGCGGGGGCTTGATCACCCCTCAAAAAATTTTCGACGGGGGCTCTGCTGGCGCCGAAAAAATTTTTAACAGGGGCTCGGCCGGCGCCAAAAAAGTTTTTGAATGGGGCTCGGCCAGCTTCGAAAAAAATTTTGAGGTGGGTCTGCCGGCCCCGAAAAAATTTTCGATGGTGGCTCGGCCGGCGCCTTAAAAAATTCCGATGGGGGCTCGGCCGGCCCTGAAAAAATTTTTGACGGGGGCTTGGCCGGCCAAGAAAATATTTTCGATGAGGGCTCGGCCGGCGCCGAAAAAGTTTTCGAATGGGGCTCGGCCGGCCCTGAAAAAATATTTGAAGGGGTCTCGGACGGCACCAAAAGAATTTTCGACGTGGGCTCGGCCGGAGCCGAAAATATTACCGAAAGAATCGGCAGGCTCCGAAAACAATTTGACGTAGGTCGGCTGGCCACGAAAAAGTTTTCGACGGGGGCTTGGCCGGCGCCAAAAAAATTTCTGAACGGGGGCTCAGCCGGCCCTGAAAAAACTTTTGACAGGTCCTCGGCCGACACAGAACATATTTTCGATGGGTGCTCGGCCGGCACCAAAAAAATTTTTGATGGAGGCTTGGTTGGCACTAAAATATTTTCGATGAGGGCTCGTACAGCTCCGAAAAAATTTTAGATGGGGTTTAGGCCGGCCCCAAAAATATTTCCGATGAGGGCTCGGCCGGTACCGAAAAAATTTTCGAAGGGGGCTCGGCCGGCACCAAAATTATTTTTGATGGGGTCTCGGCTGGCACCGAAAAAATATTCGACGGGCGGTCAGCCTGGCCCGAAAAAACATTTGACAGGGGCTCGGCCGGCACAGAAAAAATTTTCAATGGGGGCTCGGACGGCCCCAAAAATGTTTTCGAATGGGGTTCAGATGGCACTGTAAAAATTTTCGAAGGGTGCTCGGCCGGAGCCGAAAATATTTTCAAGGGGGGCTCAGTGGCCCCGAACAAATTTTTGACTGGGTCTCAGACGGCCCCAAAAATATTTTCAACAGGGGCTCGGGTGGCATCAAAAATATTTTCGACAGAGGCTCGGCCGGCAAAGAAAAAATTTTCAATGGGGTCTCAGTAGGTCCCGAAATAATTTTCAACAGGTGCTCGGCTGGCGCCGAAAAAATTTCCAAACGGGGGCTCAGCCAGGCCTGAAAAAACTTTTGACGGGTGCTCGGCTGACACAGAACATATTTTCGACAGGGGCTTGTCCAGCCCCGGAAATATCTCCAATGAGGGCTAGCCCGGCGCCGAAAAAATTGTCGACGGGCGCTCGGCCGGAGCCCAAAAAATTTTCGACGAGTGCTCGGCTGGCGCCAAAAATATTTTTGATAAAGTCTCGGCTGGCACCGAAAAAATATTCGACGGGCGCTCATCATGCCCCGAAAAAACATTTGACAGGGGCTCGGATGGCACCGAAAATATTTTCGACGGGAGCTCGGACGGCGCTGATAAAATTTTTTGACGAGGGCTCAAGCGGCCCCGAAAAAATTTCGGACGAGGGCTCTGCCGGCCCCGAAAAAACTTTTGACGGCTGCTCGGCCGACACAGAAAATATTTTCGATGGGGGCTCGGCCGGCACCGAAAAAATTTTCGATGCGGTCTTGGCCGGCCCCCAAAATATTTGCGATGAGGGCTCGGACAGAGCCGAAACAATTTTTGACGGGGGCTCGGCCAGCCCCAAAAAAATTTTTCAACGGGGCTCGGCTGGCTCCGTAAATGTTTCTGACGGGGGCTCGGCCAGCCCTGAAAAAATTTTAAACGGGGACTTGGCCGGCCCCGATAAAATTTTAGATGGGGGCTCGGCCGGCCCTGAAAAATTTTTCGACGGGTGCTAGGCTGGCTTCGAAACAATTTCCAACAGGGGCTCGACTGACTCTGAAAAAAGTTTTGAGGTGGTTCGGCTGGTGCCGAAAAAATTTATGACTGGGCCTCTAGCCGGCCCCGAAATTATTTTCGACGGAGGCTCGGCCAGCCCCGAAAAAATTTTCGACGGGGACTCGGTTGGCGCCGAAATTATTTTCGATATGGGCTCGGCCGGCCTGGAAAAACTTTTTCAACGGGGCTCGACCGGGTCCGTAAATATTTTTCACGGGGGCTCGGCTGGCGCCAAAATATTTTCGATGGGGGCTTGGATGGCCCCGAAAATTTCTCAATGGGGGCTTGGCCGGCCCCCAAAAAATATTCGATGGGGGATCGGCCGGCTCTGAATAAACTTTTGACGGGGGCTCGGCCAGCCCTGCAAAAAATTTTAGATAGGGGATTGGCAGGCTCCGAAAAAATTTTCGACGGGGGCTCGGCCGGCACCGAAAAAATTTTCGATGCTTTCTTGGCCAGCCCCGAAATTATTTGCGATGAGGGCTCGGCCGGCCCAGAAAAAATTTTCGACGGGGACTCGGTTGGTGCCGAAACAATTTTTGATGGGGGCTCGGACAGCCCCGAAAAAATTTTTCAACGGGGCTCGGCCGGCACTGAAAAAACTTTTGAGGTGGGTCGGCCGGCCCCAAAAAATGTTCGATGGGGGCTCGGCCGGTACCAAAAATATTTTCGAAGGGGGCTCGGTAGGCACCGAAAAAATTTCCGACAGGCGCACGGCCGGCCCCGAATAAACTTTTGACAGTTCTCGGCCAACACAGAACATATTTTCGACGGGGGCTCGGCCGGCCCCCAAAAAAATTTTCGAAGGGGGTTCGGCCGGCCCCGAAAAAATTTTGACTGGGGCTCGGACGGCGTTGAAAATATTTTCCACAGGGCCTCGGCTGGCGCCAAAAAAATTTCTGAACGGGGGCTCAGCTGGCCCTGTAAAAACTTTTGACCCATCCTCGGCCGACACAGAACATATTTTCAATGGGTGCTCGGCCGGCACCGAAAAAATTTTCGATGGAGGCTTGGTTGGCACTGAAAATATTTTCGATGAGGGCTCGTACAGCTCCGAAAAAATTTTCGACGGGCGCTCGGCCAGAGCCCAAATAATTTTCAAAGGGTGCTCGGCTGGCGCCTAAAATATTGTCGATAGGGGCTCGGTCGTTGCCAAAAAAAATTTTGACGGGGGCTTGGGCGGCCCCAAAAAAATTTCCGATGAGGGCTCAGCCGTCGCCGACAATATTTTCGAAGGGGGCTAGGCCGGCTCCGAAAAAATTTTCGACTGGCGCTGGGCCGGAGCCCAAAAAATTTTCGAAGGGTGCTCGGCTGGCGCCGAAAATATTTTCAACGGGGCCTCAGTGGCCCCGAACAAATTTTCGATGGGGGCTCGGACGGCACTGAAAATATTGTCGATGGGTGCTCGGCCGGCAACAAAAACATTTTCGATGGGGGCTTGGACGGCCCCGAAAATGTTTTCGAATGGGGCTCGGATGGCACTGTAAAAATTTTCGATGGGGGCTCAGCTGGACCGAGAAAACTTTTTGACGGGGGCTCGGCCAGCACCGAAAAAGTTTTCGACGGGGGCTCGGCTGGCACTGAAAAATTTTTCGACGGAGACTCGTCGGGCCCCGAAAAAATTTTCGACGGGGGCTCAGACGGCACGGAAAAATATTCAACGGGCGCTCGACCGTCCCCGAAAATATTTTAGATGGGAGCTCGGCCGGCCCCGAAAAAATTTTCGACAGGGGCTCGGCTGGCCCTGAAAATACTTTTGATGCGGGCTCGGCCGGCGCCAAAAAAATTTATGAATGGGGCTCAGCCGGCCCAGAAAATATTTTCGATGGGGGATCGACTTACACCAAAGATATTTTTGAAGGGGGCTCGGCTGGTCCCGAAAAAACTTTTGACGGGGGCTCAGCCGGCCCCGAAAATATTTTCAATGAGGGCTCGGCCGGCACCGAAAAAATTTTTGACGAGGGCTCGGCTTGCGCCAAAAAAAAATTTCGACAGGGGCTCGGCCAGCCCCGAAAATTTTTCGACGGGGGCTCGGCCAGCCCTGAAAAACATTTGACAAGGGCTCGGCCGCGTCCGAAAAATTATTCGACGGGGAGTCGGTCGGCTCCGAAAAAATTTTCACTGGAGGCTTGGCCGGCCGCGAAAACATTTTCGATGAGGGCTCGGCTGGCACCGAAAAAATTTTCGAAGTGGGCTCAGCCGGAACAAAAAAAATTTTCGACAGGGGCTAGGACGGCCCAGAAACAATTTTCGACGGCGGCTTGGCCGTCCCCGAAAATATTTTTGATGGGGGTTTGGACGGCCCAGAAAATATTTTCCACAGGGATTTGGCCGGCCCTGAAAAAGTTTTCGACAGTAGATCGGCCGGCCCCAAAAAAATTCTCGACGGGAGCTCGTCCTGCGCCGAAAATATTTTCGATGGGGGCTCAGTCGGTGCCGAAAAAATTTCCGACCGGGGGCTTGGCTGGCCCCGAAAAAATTTTCGACGGGGGCTCGGCCGGACCCAAAATTATTTTCGATGGGAGTTCGGCCAGCCCTGAAAATATTTTTGACGGGGGTTGTCTGGCTCTGAAAAACTTTTGACGGGGGCTCGGCCAGCCTCGAAAATATTTTAGACGGGGGCTCGGCCAGCCCCAAAAAAATATTAGATGGGGAATAGGCCGGCCCCGTAAATATTTTCGATGGGGGATCGGCTGACCCCAAAAAAATTTTCGACGGCGGCTCGGCCGGCCCTGAAAATATTTTCAGCGGGGTTCGATCAGCCCTCAAAAAATTTTCAATTGGGGCTCGGCTGGCACCGAAAAATTTTTAACAGGGGCTCGGCCGGCGCCGAAAAAGTTTTCGAATGGGGCTCGGCCAGCTTCGAAAAATATTTTGAGGTGGGTCGGCCAGCCCCAAAAAATGTTCAACGGGGGCTCGGCCGGTACTGAAAATATTTGCGAAGGGGGCACGGCCGGCCCCAAAAAACTTTTGACAGTGCTTGGCCGACACAGAACATATTTCCGACGGGGGCTCAGCCGGCCCCCAAAAAAATTTTGACGGGGGCTCTGCTGGTCCTGAAAATATTTTCGACGTGGGCTCACTGGCCCCGAAAAAATTTTCGACAGGGCCTCGACTGGTGCCGAAAATATTTTCGACAGTGGCTCAGCCGGCCCCGAAAAAGTTTCAGACCAGGGCTCGTCCGACTCCAAAAAAAATTTTGAGGTGGGTCGACCGGCGCTGAAAATATTTTCTACGGGGAATCGGCCTGCCCCTAAAATATTTTGAACCGGGCTCGGTCGGCACAGTAAAAATTTCTGATGGGGACTCAGCCGGCCCCAAAAAAATTTCAGACGGGGGCTCATTCAGCCCCGAAAAAATATTCGACGGGGTCTCCGCCGGCCCCGAAAAAATTTCCGACCGGGGGCTCGGCTGGCCCCGAAAAAATTTTCGACGGGGGCTCAGCCGGCCCTGAAAAAAATTTTCGACGGGGACTCCGCCGGCTCTGAAAAAATTTTCGACGTGGGCTCGGCCGTCCTCGAAAAACTTTTGATGCGTGCTCGGCTGTCGTGGTTTAACCCCAGCCAGCAACTAAGCACCACGCAGCCGCTCACTCACTTCCCCCCCATCCAGCGGGATGGGGGAGACAATCGGGAAAAAGGAAGTAAAACTCGTGGGTTGAGATAAGAACAGTTTAATAGAACAGAAAAGAAGAAACTAATAATGATAATGATAACACTAATAAAATGACAACAGTAGTAATAAAAGGATTGGAATGTACAAATGATGCACAGGGCAATTGCTCACCACCCGCCGACCGACACCCAGCTAGTCCCTGAGCGGCGATTCCCCGCCCCCTCTTGCCAGTTCCTAAACTAGATGGGACGTCCCATGGTATCGAATACACCGTTGGCCAGTTTGGGTCAGGTGCCCTGGCTGTGTCCTGTGCCAACTTCTTGTGCCCCTCCAGCTTTCTCGCTGACCAGGGACTCGGCCGACCCCGAAAATATTTTCAACGGGGGCTCGGCCGGTGCCGAAAAAAATTTCAAAGGGGACTCGGTTGGCGCCGAAACAATTTTCGACGGGGGCTCGGCCGGCCCCGAAAACATTTTTCAACGGGGCTCGGCTGGCTCCGTAAATATTTTCGATGGGGACTCGGTTGGCGCCAAAAAAATTTTCGACAGGGGCTCGTCTGGTATCAAAAATATTTTCCACGGGGACTCAGCCAATCCCGAAAATATTTTCGACGAGGCCGCGGCCCGCCCTGAAAAAATTTTCGAATAGGGCTCGGCCGGTGCCGAAAATATTTTTGAAGGAAGCGTGGCTGGCACCGAAAAAGTTTTCATAGGGGGCTTGGCCAGCCCCGAAAAAATTTTCGACGGGGACTCGGTTGGCGCTGAAATTATTTTCGATATGGGCTCGGCCGGCCCGGAAAAACTTTTTCAATGGGGCTTGACCGGCTCCGTAAATATTTTCGATGGGGACTCGGCCAGAGCCGAAAAAATTTTCAGTGGGGGCTCGTTTGGCGCCGAATAAATTTTCAACGGGGGCTCGGCCAGCCCTGAAAATGTTTTCAACGGGGGCTCAACCGGACCTGAAATATGTTTGACAGGGGCTCGGCTGGCACCGAAAAAATTTTCGACAAGGGCTCGGCCGTCCCTCAAAAAATTTTCGACGGCGTCTCGGCCGGTCCTCAAAATATTTTCGATGGGGGCTCGGCTGACACCAAAAATATTTTCGAAGGGGGCTCGGCCAGTCCCGTAATAATTTTCGAGGGGGACTCAGCCTGCCCCGAAAAAACTTCAGAGGGGGCTCGGACAGCCCCATAAAAATATTCGACAGGGTCTCCGGTGGCCCTGAAAAAATTTTCAACGGGAGCTCGGACGGTGCTGAAAAAATTTTCGACAGGGCCTCAGCCGACCACGAAAAGATTTTCGACAGGGCTTGGCCGGAGCCGAAAATATTTTCGATGGGGGCTCGCTCGGAACCGAAAAAATTTCCAACCGGGGGCTCGGCTGGCCCTGAAAAAATTTTAGATGGGGAATAGGCCAGCCCTGTAAATATTTTCCATGGGGGCTCGGCTGGCCCTGAAAATATTTTCAGCGGGGGCTCGATCAGCCCTCAAAAAATTTTCGACGGGGGCTCTGCTGGCGCCGAAAAAATTTTTAAAAGGGGCTCGGCCGGCGCCAAAAAAGTTTTCGAATGGGGCTCGGCCAGCTTCGAAAAAATTTTGAGGTGGGTCGGCCGGCCCCGAAAAAATTTTCGATGGTGGCTCGGCCGGCGCCTTAAAAATTTCCGATGGGGGCTCGGCCGGCCCTGAAAAAATTTTCGATGGGGGCTTGGCCGGCCCAGAAAATATTTTCAATGAGGGCTCAATTTGTCACGAAAAAATTTTCGATTAGGGCTCGGACGGCACCGAAAAAATATTCGACGGGCGCTCATCATGCCCCAAAAAAACATTTGACAGGGGCTCGGCCAGTGCCAAAAAAGTTTTCGAATGGGGCTCGGCCAGCTTCGAAAAAAATTTGACGTGGGTTGGGCAGCCACGAAAAAGTTTTCGACAGGGGCTTGGCCAGTCCCGAAAAAATTTTCAAAGGGGTCTCGGCCGGCGCCGAAAAAATTTTAGATGGGGGCTTGGCCGGCTCTGAAAAACTTTTGACGGGGGCTCGGCCAGCCCTGAAAAAATTTTAGATGGGGAATAGGCCAGCCCTGTAAATATTTTCCATGGGGGCTTGGCTGGCCCTGAAAATATTTTCAGCGGGGGCTCGATCAGCCCTCAAAAAATTTTCGACGGGGGCTCTGCTGGCGCCGAAAAAATTTTTAACAGGGGCTCGGCCGGCGCCAAAAAAGTTTTCGAATGGGGCTCGGCCAGCTTCGAAAAAATTTTGAGGTGGGTCGGCCGGCCCCGAAAAAATTTTCGATGGTGGCTCGGCCGGCGCCTTAAAAATTTCCGATGGGGGCTCGGCCGGCCCTGAAAAAATTTTCGATGGGGGCTTGGCCGGCCCAGAAAATATTTTCAATGAGGGCTCAATTTGTCACGAAAAAATTTTCGATTAGGGCTCGGACGGCACCGAAAAAATATTCGACGGGCGCTCATCATGCCCCAAAAAAACATTTGACAGGGGCTCGGCCAGCGCCAAAAAAGTTTTCGAATGGGGCTCGGCCAGCTTCGAAAAAAATTTGACGTGGGTTGGGCAGCCACGAAAAAGTTTTCGACAGGGGCTTGGCCAGTCCCGAAAAAATTTTCAAAGGGGTCTCGGCCGGCGCCGAAAATATTTTCGAAGGGGCTCAACCGGCGCAAAAAAAAATTTCCACAGGGGCTCGGACAGCCCCGAAAAAATTTCCCACGGGGGCTCGGCTGGCGCCGAAAAAATTTTCGATGAGGGCTCGGCCGGTACTGAAAATATTTTCGAAGGGGGCTCGGCCGGCCCCGAAATTATTTTTGACGGGGGCTCGCCCAGCCCCGAAAAAATTTTATACGGGGGCTCTGCCCGCCCTGAAAATATTTTCGATGAGGGGTCAGCCGCTATGGAAAATATTTTCGAAGGGGGCTCGGCCGGCGCCGAAATTATTTTTGATGGGGTCTTGGCTGGCAACGAAAAAATATTCGACGGGTGGTCGGCCTGGCCCTAAAAAACATTTGACAGGGGCTCGGCTGGCCCAGAAAAAATTTGCAAAGGTGGCGCCGAAAATATTTTCGAAGGGGGCTCAGCCTACCCTGAAAAAATTTCAGACGGGGGCTCAGCCAGCCACAAAAAAATTTTCGATGGGGGTTGGCCGGCGCAGAAAATATTTTCGATGGGGCCACGGTCGTCACCGAAAAAATATTCGACGGGCACTCGTCCTGCCCCGAAGAAACAATGGACAGGGGCTCGGCTGGCACCGAAAATATTTTCGACGGGGGCTCGGCCGTTGCCGAAAAAACTTTTGACGGGGGCTCGGCCGGCCCCGAAAAAATTTCCGACAGGGCTTGGCCGGCGCCGAAAATATTTTCGACGGGGGCTCAGCCGGCACCAAAATTATTTTTGATGGGGTCTCGGCTGGCACCGAAAAAATATTCGACGGGCGGTCGGCCTGGCCCGAAAAAACATTTGACAGGGGCTCGGCTGGCCCAGAAAAAATTTTCGATGACTGCTCAGCCGGCGCCGAAAATATATTCAACTAGGGATTGGCCAGCCCCATAAAAATTTTCGAAGGGGGGCTCGGCTGGCGCCGAGAAAATTTCCAATGGGGGCTTGGCCAAAGCCGAAAAAATTTTTGATGGGGGCTCAGACGGCCCCGAAAATGTTTTCGAATGGGGCTCGGATGGCACTGTAAAAATTTTCGATGGGGGCTCGGCCGGACCCAGAAAAATTTTTGACGGGGGCTCGGCCAGCACCGAAAATATTTTCGAAGGGGGCTCGGCTGGCGCTGAAAAATTTTTCGACGGGGATTCGGCCGGCCCCGAAAAAATTTTCGACAGGGGCGCGGCTGGCCCCGAAAATTTTTCGACGGAGACTCGTCGGTCCCTGAAAAAATTTTCGAAGGGGGCTCGTCCAGCCCCCAAAAAAGTTTCAAAGGGGGCTTGGGGGGCGCCGAAAAAATTTCCAACGGGGGCTCGGCCGGTACCGAAAAAACTTTCGATAGTGGCTCGTCCGGCACTGAAATTATTTTTGACGGGGGCTTGGCCGTCAGTGAAAAAATTTATGAATGGGGCTCAGCCGGCCCAGAAAATATTTTCGACGGGGGCTCGGCTGGCTCTGAAAAGACTTTTGACAGGGGCTCAGCCGGCCCCGAAAATATTTTCGAAGGGGGCTCAGCCGGTGCCGGAAAAATTTTCGATGGGGGCTCGGCCGGCCCCGAAAAGGTTTTCGACGGGGGCTCGACTGTCACCAAAAATATTTTCGATGGAGGCTCGGCCGGCGCCGAAAATATTTTCGAAGGGGTCTTGGCCGGCACCAAAAAAATTTTTGACCGGGGTTCGGCTGGCCCCGAAAAAATTTTCGACGGGGGCTCAGCTGGCCCTCAAATAATTTTCGACGGTGTCTTGGCTGGCCCTCAAAAAATTTTCGAAGGGGGCTCGGCCTGCCCCAAAAAAATTTCAGACGGGGGCTCGGCCAGCCCCAAAAAAATATTCAACAGGGTCTCTGCCGGCCCTGAAAATATTTTCGACGGCGGCTTGTCCAGCCCTGAAAAAATTTTCGACGGCATATCGGCCGGCCACGAAAAAATGTTCGATGGGGGCTCGGCCGGCACCGAAAATATTTTCGATGGGGGCTTGGCTGGCACTGAAAAAATTTTTGACAGGGCTCGGCCGGCCCCAAAAATATTTTCGATGGGGGCTCGGTCGGAGCCAAAAAAATATCTGACAGGGGCTTGGCTGGCCCCGAAAAAATTGTCGACGGGGGCTCGGCCGGCCCTGAAAATATTTCCGAAGGGAGTTCGGCCGGCCCCGAAAATATTTTTGATGGGGGCTCGGCCGGCCCCGAAAAAATTTTCAGCGGGGGCTTGATCACCCCTCAAAAAATTTTCGACGGGGGCTCAGCTGGCCCCGAAAAAATTTTTAACAGGGGCTTGGCCGGCGCCAAAATAGTTTTCGAATGGGGCTCGGCTGGCACCGAAAAATATTTTGAGGCGGGTCGGCAGGCCCCGAAAAAATTTTCGACGGTGGCTTGGCCGGCGCCTTAAAAATTTCCGATGGGGGCTCGGCCGGCCAAGAAAATATTTTCGATGAGGGATCGGCCGGCACCGAAAAAATTTTCGACGGGGGCTCGGCCAGCGCCGAAAAAATTTTCGAAGGGTGCTCGGCCGGCACCGAAAAAAGTTTCAAAGGGGGCTTGGCTGACTCCGAAAAAATTTTTGACGGGGGCTCAGACGGCTCCGAAAAAATTTCTGACGGGGGATCATCCGGACCCGAAAAAATTTTCAACTAGAGCTTGGCCGGCCCCAAAAAAATTTTCAAAGGGGTCTTGACCGGAGCCAAAAATATTTTCGAAGGGGGGTCGGCCGGCCCCAAAAAAATTTTTGATGAAGGCTTGGCCTGCCCCAAAAATATTTTCGATGAGTGCTCGGCCGGCGCCGAAAAGATTTCCGATGGGAGCTCGGCCGGGGCTGAAAATATTTTCAAAAGGGGCTCGGCCATCCCGAAAAAATATTCGACGGGGACCCGGCCAGCCCTGAAAAAATTTTTGACGGGGACTCGGTTGGCGCCCAAAAAATTTTCATTGGGGGCTCATCCAGTACTGAAACTATTTACGACGGGGACTCAGCCGAGCCCGAAAATATTTTCGACAAGGCCGTGGCCGGCCCAGAAAAAATTTTCGAATAGGGCTTGGCTGGTGCAGAAAATATTTTCAAAGGAGGCGTGGATGGCACCAAAAAAAATTTCGTAGGGGGCTCGGCCGGCCCCAAAAATATTTTCGATGAGGGCTCGGCCGGTTCCGAAAAAATTTCTGACAGGGCTCAGTCGCCCCCGAAAAAAATTTTGACGGGGGCTCGGCCGGCACTGAAAATATTTTCGATGGGGGCTCCTTCAGCACTAAAAAAATTTTCGACGAGGACTCGGCCAGCCTCAAAAATATTTCCGATGGGGGCTCAGCCGTCCCCGAAAAAAATTTTGACCACGGCTCGGACATCCCCGAAAATATTTTCGATGGGGACTCGGCCGGCCCCGAAAAAATATTCGACGGGTGCTCGGATGGCCCCGAAAATATTTTCGATGAGGGCTCAGCCGGTCCTGAAAAAATTTTCAATGAGGGCTCGGCCGGCACCAAAAAAATTTTCGACGGGGGCTCCGCCGGCCCCGAAAATATTTTAGACGGGGGCTCGGCTGGCGCCGAAAAAATTTTTGATGGGGGCTCAACTGGACCCGAAAAAATTTTAAATGGGTCTCAGCCGGCACCGAAAAATTTTCGACGGGGACTCGGTTGGCGGCGAAAAAGTTTCGACTGGGGCCCGGCCGGCTCCGAAAAAATTTTCGACTGGTGCACGGCTGGCTCCGAAAAAATTTTTGACTGGGGCCTGGCCGGCACCGAAACAATTTTCGACGGGCGCTCATCCTGCCCCGAAAAACCATTTGACAGGGGCTTGGATGGTACCGAAAAATATTTTTGACGGGGGCTCGGACGTCGCCGATAAAATTTTTTGACGAGGGCTCAAGCGGCCCCAAAATAATTTCAGATGGGGGCTCTGCCGGCCCCGAAAAAACTTTTGACGGCTGCGCGGTCAACACAGAAAATATTTTCCATGGGGGCTCGGCTGGCACCGAAAAAATTTTCGATGCGGTCTTGGCCGGCCCCCAAAATATTTGCGATGAGGGCTCGTACGGAGCCGAAACAATTTTCGACGGCATCTCGGCTGGCGCCGAACAAATTGTCGATGGGGGCTCGGCCGACGCTGAAAAAATTTTCGACGGGGGCTCGGCCGGCCCTGAAAAAATTTTCGATGGGGGATCGGCTGGCATCGAAAATATTTTCGACGGGGGCTCGACCGGCCCTGAAATATGTTTGACAGGGGCTCGGCCGGCTCCGAAAAAATCTTCAAGGGGGCTCAGCTGGCCCCAAAAAAATTTCCGATGGGGGCTCAGCTGGTCCCAAAAAAATTTTCGACAGGAGCTCGGTCGGTACCAAAAAAGTTTTCAACGGGGGCTCAGCTGGAGCCAAAAAAATTTTCGACTGCGGCTCGGCCGGTGTAGCGTTCGCTACATATCAAGGTGCCACGATTAGATCACTGGTCGGCCCGGACCAAGGAAAGAGACAGATAACATACACAGTGTGAGCACCAACTTCCGCCTTTTCTTGCACAGTTAATTCCTTTTATACTAACAAGGGTAGGCGGGATTACAGATACGTCATAGGGCTGCGACTAACCCTCCATCTTTCCGTGACATCGCAAGATCTTCCGAATGCCGTTCCCTACATCTCCCCCTCCCTATGACTAGCTAGCTTCTATGGTTATGAACAGTTCTACGCAAAGAAATAACTGTGTAAAGTACTATGAGCATAAGCATATTTCTACAACTAAGTTGAAACACTGTATCTTAAACACACGTAAGTGTCTCATTTACCTTGCAGAGCAAGGAGCTCCTTTACAGAGAATTCACACAAGTGGTAAATGGAAAGTTAAGGCTAGGAAAGAATTACTTCTATTACTTTATAAAGTTTATCGTTGGTATGCTGATGTTAAGGCTTACTGTCTGGGGCATCCAGATTCCCGGCTGTGAGTGATTCTGACTCTTCTGTTGACACTTGTTCGTACACAATGTTTTCAGTTCCGTCTCTGACAGCCGGATCCCATAAAGACACGTATTGATGGACTCTGAGAGGGATGTCATCCGGATACACATCAGGGCCCCCCGATTGGTTTTGCATCCACTGCCAGAAATTTGTAGCGGATACCCAAGGTGTCACAAGCCAGGAAAGGATGACAGCGATCCTCGCCCAAGACAACGCAGCTCAAACGGCCCATCCCATTGGTGTGTCTGAGGGTCACGCACGCGGACCAAGGGGTAGGGGCCTTTCTCTTCCGTGCTCGTAAAATGTCGTCGCGCCGCCGTCTGCTCCAGGTCCCCTCGAACTGTCTGATTTAATGAAGTTAACGCAGTTAACAGAAGACGCTGTGTACGGAGAACAGGTGAGTTATTCCGTAACCAGGAGGGCTCCTCCTGCTCCCCCTCCCTAAGCCGATCGAGCAGGGTCTTTAAGGTTCGATGTGCTCGTTCTACAATGGCCTGGCCGGTGCTATTATAAGGGATGCCATTTTTACTTAACAAACTGAACAAGGTAAAATTATTACAATAGCTAAAATCACAATAACTACAATAATGCCCATAATTCTTTGAGCCAACCCGTTACCCCTAATGACCCAGACCATGAGGACTATGAGGAAGATGAACCATCCATACATTCTTGTGCCATCTTGCTCCGCGAACTCAGCCCAGCAATCGGTAGGTGCCAGCTTTCCTTGGGGGTCCCCACAGAGGCAACAATGGCCTCACCGTACACCAGCCCGATGCTCTTCGGAAAATCCCGGTATTTATACATTTGCAGAGGAACGGGTTTTAGCACACGTGGCCAGCGGGTGCCAAAAGTCCGCCTCGGTTGCAATCTATGACGCATGCGCTCGCTGGCCAGGCGCGCTGCACGAGTCATAGCCATCTTGTCTATTGGTTCGTGGGCTTTATGATGCGGTTGCGGTGCACAGAGAATCTTGACCTGTTATGTTAGCCAAGGTGACCTATACATTAGTTTTTGACTGAGGTGGTATTCATATTGCCACACCATCTATGATGCTCCAGATGATGATGGTCGTGCAAATTCAACAGGAGTCCGTCGTGGGCCTGTACCTGTGAAAACACAATCAACCTCGTTCCCAGGATATTAATGGAAATAGACCTTACCCCTAATTTTGGCTTCAACTAACTTTGACGTTTACCCCACACTGTCTTCCCATAATCACACTATGTTTAATCAAATTATGCTTAACACACTTTTTACCTAAAGCAAGTTCTATATACAATAAGGCACGCTGTTCTAAAAACCTCCCTGAAGGACTCAATGTCCGCTAGTCCTCTAAAGTGTAATACTCTATTAGTCAGAATCTGTCGGATCAGTGGCTCCAGCACCTGCCGGTGTCATGCCAGTTGCTATTGGGACAATTCCGGGTCCAGCATCAGTGCGAAGCCATGGCTTGACCCACTTAGCCGGGATCCAGTGAAGGCCTCGATCTGTAAGCAGACACATATACCCTCTCCCAGTAAGTTTTATTTCTGCCGGTCCGCACCATTTCCCGGATTCTGGGTCCTTATACATTACCATGACTCCTGTACTTTGTTGGTTCCTTTCCGCCTGTAAAAGAGCATGATGCACTACCATTGGTGGGTCTTTGTGATCACCTGTCAATGTAAGATAATTTAGCACAAATAAGGCTTTGGCCAATCGTTCCTCTGGGAGTAAGCCCTGGGTTCCCCCCTTTTGTTTTTGCAGCATGCTCTTTAAGGCTTGTTGGCCCGTTCGACAATAGCCTGTCCTGTGGGAAGATGTGGAATACCCGTACCATGGTGAATTCCCCACAAATGACAAAATCGAGCAAATCGTGTAGAACCATAGGCTGGGCCGTTGTCCGTCTTAATTTCTTTAGGCACACCCAGCACTGCAAAAGAAGCGCGAAGATGTCATTCAATATGTAAGGCCTTTTCTGCAGTTTGTGCCGTGGCCCACATGGCAGCAGGATAGGTATCAATACACACATGCACATAACGCTTTGCACCAAACCACATGACATGGGTGACATCCATTTGCCACAACTGCAATGGCAAAAGACCTCGTGGGTTAACCCCACAGCCCAAGCCCAGCCCTTCCTTTTAACAATCGGGGCATGCTTTGACGATACCTTGGGCATCAGTGAGTGGTAAGTCAAATTGCTTTGCTAACATCCTAGCGGGTTGGTGCAAGAATGCATGTGATTGCCGTGCTTGTTGAAAACGATTCCCTGGAGGAGGCTCCCATGCCACTGCAACCAATTGGTCAGCTCTGTCATTTCCCATTTCTCATCTGCACGTGCGGTCCTACCAAAGAGTTCTACCAGAGGGGCCATATCGTCATTAGTGATACCGCAAAGATTCCGCACCCGCTGGATATCTCCCACAAGCTTCTGGCCATCATGTACCGATGAAATTTCTCATGTTATTTGAACCTTCTGAGGTTTAACATTGCTAGCATCTATGTGCCACCCCAAATACTTCCAAGGTGCTGCCTTTTGCACCTTTTCAGGAGCAATTATTACTCCGCGATGGCTTAAGATGTCCTGCAATTGAGTTAAAAATTTCATCCTGTGGCAAGTTCCTTCCCGCTATCAAAATGTCATCCATAATGATAAATAATTAACTGAGGAAACTGCTTTCTTACAGGCTCTAATGCCCAGGCCACATACACCTGACACATCGTGGGGGAATTGCGCATTCATTGCGGTAACACGACCCAGTGGTATCTCTTATAGGGCTCTGCCTTGTTAATCGATGGTACCGAAAAGGCGAACCGTTCAGCGTCATTTGGGTGCAAGGGAATGGTGAAAAAACAATCCTTTAGATCTATAATTAACAAATCCCATTCTTCTGGAAGCATAACTGGAGACGGCAAACCCAGCTGCAGGGCTCCCATACTGTGCATCACTGCATTCACAGCTCTGAGATCATGTAACAGTCTCCATTTCCCACTTTTCTTGGGAATGGTAAATATTGGTGTATTCCATGGACTAGTAGAAGGAACAACATGTCCCGCTCTCAATTGCTCCTCAGCTAACTCTTGTATTTTTAGCAGCCTTTCAGAATTTAGCGGCTACTGATCAATCCAAACTGGCTCATCTGTTTTCCAGCCCTGCAATGCCAAAATTTGGATTGATCAATGGCCATGATGGAGGCCAAATATGTCATGAAATAATCGTAACATCAGCTCCTGTATCCATTGTCATCGGTTTCTTGACGATAACTCCGTCAGGCCCTTCCAATTGCACTACCTTTTCTGGTTTACCTCTTGTTATGTCCATGGCAAAGTATACCTGCGGTTTCCCTGTGGAGCCGAATCCACCATCTCCACGTTGTACTTCACCTGGGTTCGGAACACACGACCTGAATGGAACTAATTGCGCTATTCTGGTACCTTTAGGAATAGAAACAGGAGGGATTAAAACATGAATCATAATTTTCACAGTCCCACAATAATCTGCATCGATAAGCCCTAGGACTACCAGAATTCCTTTTAGAGCTGTTGAAGATCGCCCCATTAAAAATGCACTAAGCCCAAACCCCAAAGGTCCCTTTATGTTGAATGTCTACTGCGGTTTCCACGTCCACTCCGGAGCTTCCTGCAGTGGCGGATCTGGTAGTTGCGAGGCTGCCTGAGGGCCGGCAGCCCAAGCCCCTTGCATTTGTGTCGTCGCGCGAGGGGCCTTGGCGCTAGGTGTAAAGTTTCCCTTCTTCCTGCATTCTTGGTGGTATGGTTATCTTTCTTACAACTGTTACACCGACTTTTTGTTAGCAGAAACTCTACATTGGCTCTTGCTGTGTCCAAGTTTACCACAATTAAAACACTTGACCGAGGGTTTCTTACTGGCTTTATCAATAAGCGGATTCCGTATTGACTCACAGCAGTCTTTAATTTCTCAAGGACTTTCCAGTGAAACGCCTCCCATCTTTTTTGTCCATTATTTTGTACAACAACTGGGAATGCTTGGAGCATAGTCCCGTCCACAAGGGCATTTTTTTATTACTCCCCTCCAATGCCTCTCCCTCTCGTCCGCAGAGGCTACTGCAGGCGGCTCCGCATCTATCGCGGGCGCAGTTGGTTTCACCGTCTCTGGTTCCGAGAGGCGGGATGGATTAAAGGACAGTGGCGGGGGCGCGGCTGGTTCTGCCCGGGCTCCGGCCGCGGCCGTGGCTGGCGGCGGCCATTCCATGGCCGGCTGACATGCGCCGCTGCAAATGGGCGGGGGGGGGCGGAAAGGGAGGGGAGGAGGGAGGGGCCAGAGGAAGCGCCGGAAGGGGTGCAGATGACGGCTCAGCAGGCATAGGCTCAGGCAAAGGCTCAGGAGGCTCAGTCCGCTCTCCCGGCAAGGGCGCCTGATTTCCCCCGCGGGGGGTGTTTCCTCCTCTGCCACAGTCTCCATCCCCCGCCACCTCCCAGCTATCCCCTCTGCGGGTGGCCGTTCCTCCCACTCTCTCAACCGACGGTATAAATCTCCCCCGACATCCCCGCCTGGAACCCAGTCCAAGAGGCACTCCCCCGAGTCCCCCCGAACCACCCGCCGCAACCCCCCCCATGGATACTGCGGAGGGGGCACATCCGGCCCCGCTGGTGCCGCCCCTACAGGAAAAACCTCCGTCTCTGCCGTACCCTCCGCGTCCATGCCCTCAGTCAGAGATGGACCGCTCTGTGAACCCCGCTCCACGGCCGCCCACTCCGTCTTGAGTCTGACTTACTGTCCCCGAGGGCACTATCTCCCTCTGTTCCTGAGGCGGCGCTTCATCCGCAAACAAAGCAGCTCGCGCCGCCAGCCAGCACGCCCCAGCCTTCTGTCCTGCCGCGACCACCTTCTCCACTTTTCCCCAACTTTCAATCGTTCAGCAGCTCCGCGCTCGCCCACGAGCGCAGATTGGAGCAAAGACTCCCGAATCTCTCCCCATTTTGGGGGGCTTAAAACTTCTCTAGGAGATCCAATGCCTCCGCGGCGCAACATCCATTGGATGCATTCGCCCGTGGGGCCCTTCCTAATCGTTCCGCGGGCACCCACCTCATCAGCCAATACCTTCAATACCTTAATCACTTGCGCAAGTTCCATCGTCGCCTGTGCGACCGATCACGTCGGGGTCACCATTATGTAGTGTTCGCTACATATCAAGGTGCCACGATTAGATCACTGGTGGGCCCGGACCAGGGAAAGAGACAGATAACACACACAGTGTGAGCGCCAACTTCCGCCTTTTATTGCGCAGTTAATTCCTTTTATACTAACAAGGGTAGGCGGGATTACAGATACGTCATAGGGCTGCGACTAACCCTCCATCTTTCCGTGACATCGCGAGATCTTCCGAACGCCGTTCCCTACAGGCCGGCCCCGAAAATATTTTCGAAGACGGCTCGGCCAGCCCCGAAAAAATTTTTGACTGGGGCTTGGCAGCGCAGAACCAATTTTCAACAGGGGCTCTGCTGGCGCCAAAAAAATTTTCGATGGCGGGTCGGCTGGCGCCAAAAAAATTTTCAACGGGCGCTCGGCCGGCACCAAAAATATTTTTGACGGGGGTTCGGATGGCACTAAAATATTTTAGAAGGGGGCTTGGCCGGCGCCGAAACAATTTTTGATGGGGGCTCGGCCGGGCCCAAAAAAATTTTCCACGGGGGCTCGGCCGGCCCCGAAAATATTTTCAAGGGAAGCTTGGCCTGTACCGAAAATATTTTCGACTGGGGATAGGCCAGCCCCGAAAAAACTTTTGATGGCTGCTTGGCCGACACAGAAAATATTTTCGACTGGGGTTCGGCTGGCACCGAAATAATTTTCTACAGCGGCTTGGGCGGAGACGAAAAAATTTTCGACAGGGGTTCAGACAGCTCCGAAAAAAGTTCAGATGGGGAATCGGCCAGCCCCGAAAAAACTTTTGATGCCTGCTCGGCCGACACAGAAAATATTTTCAACTGGGGCTCGGCTGGCACCGAAAAAATTTTAGACGGGCGCTCGGCCAGCGCCAAAAATATTTTCGACGGGGACTCGGACAGCCCCGAAAAAATTTTCGATGGGGGTTCGGCTGGTATCGAAAACATTTTCGAAGGGGGCTCAGCCAGCGCCGAAAATATTTTCAATGGGGACTCGGCCGGCACCGAAAAAATTTTCGATGGAGCCTTGGCTGGCCCCGAAAATATTTTCGATGAGGGCTAGGCCGGCTCCGAAAAATTTTTCGACGACGGCTTGGCTGGCGCTAGGCTGGAGCCCAAAAAATTTTCGAAAGGTGCTAGGCTGGCACCGAAAATATTTTTGACTGCGTCTCAGACGGCCCCGAAAATATTTTCGACAGGGGATCGGCTGGCACCAAAAATATTTTCGACGGAGGCTCGGCCGGCAACGAAAAAATTTTCGATGGGGTCTTGCCGGCTCCGAAATAATTTTCGAAAGGTGCTTGGCAGGCGCCGAAAATATTTTCAAAGGGGGCTCTGATGGCAATGAATATATTTTCAAAGGGGGCTCAGATGGCACTGAAAATATTGTCGACGGGGGCTCCGCCTGGCCAGAAAATATTTTCTATGGGGGCTTGGCCGGCACTGAAATTATTTTCTACGGGGGCTCGGCCGGAGCCGAAAAGATTTTCGACAGGGACTCGGCCTGCCCCAAAAAAAGTTTCGACGGGGGCTTGGCCGGCCCCGAAATAATTTTCAACTGCTATTTGGCCGGTGCCGAAAAAGTTTCCAACGGAGGCTCGGCTGGGGCCGAAAAAATTTTCGACTGGTTCTCGGCCGGCACCACAAATATTTTCGACGGGGACTCAGCCGGCCCCAAAAAAATTTTCGACCAGGGCTCGGCCGGCCCGGAAAAAATTTCCGACCCGGCGCTCGGCCGGCGCCGAAAATATTTTCGACAGGGGCTCAGCCATCACCGAAAAAATATTCAACCGGCGCTCATCCTGCCCCGAAAAAACAATTGAAAGGGGCTCGGCTAGCCCAGAAAATATTTTCGACGGGGGCTCGGCCGGCGCCGAAAAAATTTATGACTGGGGCTCGGCCGGCCCCTGTAAGAGACTGAATTCTTATCCTGAACCATTTGCCTCAAAGATTGTCAGGTGTCGGGGACTGGACCATCATCTCAAGGAACTGTGAACTGCTTATCTTGAGCCCTTTGTCTCTAAGATGGCCTGTAGAAGCAGGACAGTCCTCTGTCCATAAGGACGATTACCAGGCCATTGAGGCATCCAGAGGAGGAAACGGGGCTGGAGCTGATAAGATACTGGTTTCGGGTGTTGATCACGCGAAGGTGGTGTGATGGACGAAACCTGCAGCGCATGACATCATTGAAATATGCCCTATAAAAAACTCATAGAGACAAGCTGTGGGGGCCTTCTTCACCACCAAAGAATTGAAGACTGAGGACCAACGGGACGCCGCTGGATCCGTGGTGGTGACCATCCTTGCAATCCTATCCCGAGTGCTTAATTTCTACCTTTTCTTCCATTCTATCCTATGGCTACCATTTTCCACTTTTGATAATAAAACCTATTTTGACTATATGGCATGTGACCTCGTTTGTGTCTTAATCTCGCTCTTGGGATCATATCGAAACCTTCCCCGACATTGGATCGCGACAGCCCCAAAAAAATTTAAGACGGGGGCTCGGCCAGTCCTGAAAAAATTTTCGATGGTGGCTCGGCCGGCACCAAAATTATTTTTGATGGGGTCTCGGCTGGCACCGAAAAAATATTCTACAGGCGGTCGGCCTGGCCCGAAAAAACATTTGACAGGGGCTCGGCTGGCCCAGAAAAAATTTTCAATGAATGCTCGGCCGGCGCTGAAAATATTTTCGACTAGGGATTGGCCAGCCCCATAAAAATTTTTGAAGGGGGACTTAGCTGGCGCTGAGAAAATTTCCGATGGGGGCTCGGCCGGCACAGAAAAAATTTTGGACGGGGGCTCTACTGGTGCCAAAAAAACTTTTGACGGGGGCGTGGCCGGCACCGAAAATATTTTCGATGGGGGCTCGACCGGCGCCGAAAAAATTTTCGACGGCGGCTTGGCCGGCCCCGAAAAATTTTTCGACGGTGGCTCGGCCGGCGCCTTAAAAATTTCCGATGGGGGCTTGGCCAGCCCTGAAAAAATATTTGAAGGGGTCTCGGATGGCATCAAAACAATTTTCGACGTGGGCTCGGCCGGAGCCAAAAATATTACTGATGGCGGATCAGCGGGCTCCAAAAAAAATTTGACGTGGGTCGGCCGGCCACGAAAAAGTTTTTGATGGGGGCTTGGCCGGTCCCAAAAAAATTTTCGACAGGGGCTCGGTCGGCACCGAAAAAGTTTTCAACGGGGCCTTGGCTGTCGCCAAAAAAATTTTCGACGGGAGCTCGGCCAGCCACGAAAAATTTTCGACGGTGGCTCGTCTGGCCCTGAAAATATTGTCTACGGGGGCTTGGCCAGCCCCGCAAAATTTTTCGACGGTGGCTCGTCCAGCCCTGAAAATATTTTCGTCAGTGGCTTGGCCGGCCCTGAAAATATTTTCGAAGGGGGCTCGGCCGGTACCGAAAATATTTTCGAAGGGGGCTCTGCCGGTGCCGAAAAAATTTTCGACGGGCGCTCGGCTGGAGCCCAAAAAATTTTCGACGGGGTCTTGGACAGCCCCGAAAATATTTTCGAAGGGGGCTCGGCCGGCCCTGAAAATATTTTTGACGGAGGCTCGATCAGCCCTCAAAATATTTTCGACGGGGGCTCTGCTGGCGCCAAAAAAATTTTTAACAGGGGCTGGGCCGGCGCCAAAAAAGTTTTCGAATGGGGCTCGGCCAGCTTTGAAAAAAATTTTGAGGTGGGTCGGCCGGCCCTGAAAAAATTTTCGACGGTGGCTCGGCCGGCGCCTTAAAAATTTCTGATGGGGGCTCGGCCGGCCCTGAAAAAATTTTCGATGGAGGCTTGGCAGGCCCCGAAAATATTCTTGATGAGGGATCAACCGGTGCCCAAAAAATTTCCAACATGGGCTCGGCCGGCCCCGAAAAAACTTTTGATGCGTGCTCGGCTGTCGTGGTTTAACCCCAGCCAGCAACTAAGCACCACGCAGCCGCTCACTCACTTCCCCCCCATCCAGCAGGATGGGGGAGACAATCGGGAAAAGAGAAGTAAAACTCATGGGTTGAGATATGAACGGTTTAATAGAACAGAAAAGAAGAAACTAATAATGATAATGATACCACTAATAAAATGACAACAGTAGTAATAAAAGGATTGGAATGTACTAATGATGGGCAGGGCAATCGCTCACCACCCGCCGACCGACACCCAGCTAGTCCCCGAGCGGCAATTCCCCGCCCCCACTTCCCAGTTCCTAAACTAGATGGGACATCACATGGTATGGAATACACCGTTGGCCACTTTGGGTCAGGTGCCCTGGCTGTGTCCTGTGCCAACTTCTTGTGCCCTGGCTGGGCATGAGAAGCTGAAAAATCCTTGACTATAGTCTAAACACTACTGAGCAACAACTGAAAACATCAGTGTTATCAACTTTCTTCTCATACTGAACTCAAAACATAGCACTGTACCAGCTACTAGGAAGACAGTTAACTCTATCCCAGCTGAAACCAGGACACGGGGGCTCGGCCAGCTCCAAAAAAATTTTGAGGTGAGTTGGCCGGCCCCGAAAAAATTTTCGACGGTGGCTCGGCCAGCACCTTAAAAATTTCCGACGGGGGCTCGGCCGGCCCTGAAAAAATATTTGAAGGGGTCTCGGATGGCACCAAAACAATTTTCGACGTGGGCTCGGCCGGAGCCGAAAATATTACCGACGGGGGAATCGGCGGGCTCCGAAAAACCTTTTGACGTGGGTCGGCCGGCCACGAAAAAGTTTTCGATAGGGGCTTGGCCGGTCACGCAAATATTTTCGAACAGGGATCTGCCAGCACTGTAAAAATTTCCGATGGGGACTCGGCCGGCCCCGAAAATATTTTTGAACAGGGATCTGCCAGCGCTGTAAAAATTTGTGATGGGGACTCGGCCGGCCCCGAAAATATTTTCGAGGTAGGCTCGGCTGGCGCCGAAAAACGTTTCAAAGGGGGCTTGGCTGGCGCCGAAAAAATTTTCGAGGTAGGCTCGGCCAGCCCTGAAAAAATATTCGAAGGAGTCTCGGCTGGCACCAAAAAAAATTTCAACGGGGTCTCAGCCGGCCCTGAAAAGATTTTCAACAGGGGCTCGGCCGGCTTCGAAAAAATTTCTGAGGGGGGCTCGACCGGCTCCGAAAAAAATTTTGAGGTGGGTCGGCCGGCCCCGAAAAAATTTATGACTGGGGCTCTAGCCGTCCCCAAAAATATTTTCGATGGGGGCTTGACCAGCACCGAAAAAGTTTTCGATGGGGACTTGCCGGCACCGAAATAATTTTCGACAGGTGCTCGGCCTGCCCCGAAAAGATTTTTGAAGGGGGCTGGGCCTGCGCCAAAAATATTTTCGACGGGGGCTCGGCCGGCACCGAAAACATTTTCGACGGGGACTCGGCCGGCACCGAAAACATTTTCGGCGGGGGTTCTGTCACGGTCCACCTGGTGGACTCGTGATGGTTCGTTTGCTACGATCTCGAAAGTGCAAAATTAAGGTGACCAACACCAAAGGGGATAGCAGTAATCACACAGTAAAACTTTATTGCATTGCCTGTGAGGAGGCACGCGATAGTTAGAGATGGGTGAAAAAAAGGAGAAAAGTAAAGTTAGGTTTAGAGAGAGGAGAAAGAGGGGTTATAGCTACCACCGCTGATCTCACGACGTCCTAACGGTCCCGGGTCCAGCTGATGCTGCGTCGTCGATCGTCGTGGTCCTTGGTGGGGAAGCTTCCAACTTCCGTTGTTCAGAAGTCATCTTTTATGCTTAGTAACGCACCTTGCTCCACCTCTGCCTCAGGAGTCTCCACCCTTCTCAGAATACAATTATCATATCTCCGCCCTTCTCAAGCGAGGCTATCACGCAGGCGCGGGGTCAGTGTCCGAGGCGTGGTTAGTCTTGGAGGCGGGTAGCCTTCGACCAGGAGGTGTGTTTTGGTATTATTATAATGAAGCAAAGTTCGTCTAAAGTTCATGATTTCTTCGTCGGTGTTATGCCAACAGTGGCAATTCATCCTTTTTGACAGTAGCTATGCGGTTATCTCTAACGGTTCCAGTCAGGTACCTTCCAGGAACCTCGTACCGCCCATTCCGTCCTTGGGACCGGCCGCTGCGCTCCAAACAGGCCATTGTCAGGTAATGTACTGTTCATGTTCCTGATGACAATGTTGAGACAATGCTGATTTTCTGACCGACTCTTACACCACCCCGTGGCTCAACATGGTCGTCAGGACCGCTTGGTGGTAGCATGATAAAGGAGAAAAAGAAGAAAAGGAAAAGAAAAGAGAGAGAAAGAGAAGGAGAGAAGATTGAAAGGCAATTACAGTGATATCAATTACAATCAAAACTGTTTATCAATTGATTTGGGGATGTCTACATTGGATGGGACATCAAGCATATTATATGTAAACGTGTTAACCGAGTCATCATTTTCCAGGTTATGGCATACAATACTGCTGACAAAACCAAACTGATCAAAACCAATATCAAGAGAACCACGATGGGGTGGCACAACGTGTTCAGGATGCCTGTAGCAGTAGGCGACCATCCGAAAAGTGTGTCCCGCCATCTATGTTCTGCATCCTTTTGCACTCTTTCTAAAACTCGGTGTATTTCTTTCACATCATGATGAACAGTTATTAAGGTTTTCTGTCCGTTTTCCCTAATTTTTCCCAAAATCTCAACCAAATCCTTGTGTTGTAATAACTGTTTTACCAAAGTGAGATTCATTCCAATGGGTATAGGTAACAATTCATCAGTCAACATATAGTTAGATTGCAAAAGTTGGTGGGATGTGACCGGGGCCGAATAGGAAAAATCACATCCGACAATCTTAGTACAATTACAAACACAGAAATTTGAATGATTTTTAGTCTCTGCAACTACCTCATCTACAGATAGAGAGTCACAAACAGTCCTCAAACATACACAGCCTTTGCCGATATATATATATACATATGAGTACTGTTTCAGGGTTTTCATTAGGATGAATCTCAAAATGGCAGATATTTTGTTCAGTATCTAAACAAATATCTTGCGCCTCAATTGCATTACCTTCACAAACAAATCCTTGTTGTTCTCGTACAATACAAGATTCCAAATTAACAGTTTGCCATTTTTCATCCACCTTTCGGGCCCATACTCTATGCTCAGAGGGACAGAGTATAGTTCCGTTGTGGTTCAACCCTAATGCGATAATGGGATAAATTGGGTATATGGTAGCATTATATATAGTAAGCACAAAAATTGTAGCTAGGTTTGTAACGGGATCATAAGTAAAGTTCACCAGATTCCACCAGGATTGGAGTTCCTTCTCAAAATCAGTGGCACTGTCCCAAATTATTTTCCGAATTTCAGTGGGGAGGATACCTTCTTCACCTTCTCTTATAATTGAGGCGGCTACCGACTGCGTCCATATTTGAGCCTGGATACAACTGAGAGCCAAAGAGAGGTTATTTTGGATCACCCCAAGTGCATCAGTAATCAACTCGTGGTCCCTTACATTTACCTTTTCCCATTTTGGTAATATATTTGACAACAGCCACTGGTTAGTCCCTAAAGCCAATAAAGAAGATCGCAAAGGCTGTTGTAATTTAGCCAAATCACTAACTGAGGTAGCCAACTTGTTCATTATTACTTCCGAATCGATGCTATTTAAAACTCCCAATCCTGTTCCCAAAACACCGGTTAGGTCTCTCCGTGTTCTTCTTATGGGAAGAGTTCGTTTTTGCAGCCAGGTTGTCCATCCCTCGTAAGAGGTCCTTAGGAAAGGTGAGCAAGCTGGCTGAATGTCTGAAACATTGTTCTGCAACGACAATTCAACTTGCTTGAGAGACCATGCCGGGTTAAACAACATTTGTTGTAGGCCCGTATTTCTGATCACATATGGTCCAATTTCAAAGGTTTTTGGGCTAAGCACGACAATTGGTTGAGTAGTAGGTATTACAACATCTATTTTAAATTCTCTCCAGTATTTAGTGTTATTTTTACGACACATAACTTTATAAGAGTATTGTACAGCAGTCAAATTTAGCCAACAGTCTAGGTTTTGATTTTGACACAACAAAATAGGGCCATGTGGTCCAATTCCATAACTGTCTGTGGATTCAATCAACTCGTGGTCCCTTACATTTACCTTTTCCCATTTTGGTAATATATTTGACAACAGCCACTGGTTAGTCCCTAAAGTGATCAGTCTGCATCTTATTGCAATGTTATTTCCTTGTACCACTGTGAAAGAGGGTATAACTTCATCTTTGTCAGTTAGCGTGAAAAGGGTATCTATGCCATTGTGCGTGACTACTGCAACAAGCATCACTAGAGGCCTAGTTACAGCATTAATTTTGAATTTAAATGTTAGGCCTGATAGCCCTCCTGTCGGTGGATTAGATCGCCAATCGCACACCACATAGACTGACTTGGTCAAAGTGAAATTATACCAACAATCTCCTTGTTCCTTAATACAGGATTTGGTGATTTCAACATTAGTGGTACTTGGGTCTAGGGAGTAGTTACCGACATTCTTTTGACGGCAACACGTAATGAGAGAATCCTGCTTGTTACACCTCCATGCTGTAGTAGGACAGAGTTTCGCAGTGATGTTGGAACTAGGGTCCAATAGATTTCCAGAGATCGTAATTGAAGAGGCTTTCTCATGAAGACATCCTTCCACCTTTCTGCAGCCCACTTGGATTTTTTCTCCAATCGTTCCAGTCAGGACACGGACCCAGTCTTTCTTGTCCCATTCCCCCCACTCAAGTGGGTGGTACACTTCAGAATCATGCATTACTACAGTGGCTAAGTTTGGGAGACGGTCTTTGGGATACTGTCCCATACTCCAAGTATACTGGACAATAGCTTGGGACCGTGGCCATTCTGTATTCTTTTGGCTACAGATTAGTGGTGAGATACAAAAAAGTACTACTAATCTAATTAAGTGATTCATAATTCGTCCCTCGGAGTCCTTCTGTAAAACAAAAAGAAACAAAACTTGCCTCTCTGAGGCAAAAGAGATTAATGCTATACAGAAAATTAAAATGATGGAATTATCCAGCGAGTATTTATCCGATGCTCCTTCCCTAGTGTTACTGATTTGTTATTAGTTAGAACTGATTATATTTAATTTTAATAGGAATATGGAACTACAAGAAATATTTTAGCAAAATTATATATTGTATTTAACCAACAACTAACAGCTGTTGTGAAATCCCCTGTGTAGCCCTGTACCAAGGCCGAAGGAATTGGTTAAAATCATTTAGTAGGAACATTTAGAACTTAGATAACAGATGTCAGAATTTCAACTTAATAGGAACTTACTTAAGAAAGTGTATTATGTGTAACTATAAGAATTCGAGTACTGTCTGAAATCAGTTAACCACGGAAGCTTTGGTAAAGCTTTACCTCGATCTAATTAACGAGAATTCCAATCAGTAGAGTTAAGTGAGATTAACCAACGATTGTTTTAGTATAAGAATATTGATAAGGTGGTGTGACTGAGGGCCAATCACTAGAAATACTAAATTCAAGAATTAACATTGAATATACTTTATGTAAATCTAATACATGATGGCGAAAATCATACTGCGCAGAATCACATGAAAGGTCAACTATCGGACAAAGTGAGGAAGACTATGAAAGACCACCAGAGGGCTCCTGAAGACCACCAGAGGGCTTCACTGCGCCTGCGTAAAGGACATTTACATATGCTAATAACTTCCCAGAAATCTAATGAATATGCATAACCTTTCCTGGAAATCTAATGAATATGCATGAATAAGTTTTAATATAAGGTGTATTGTTTTGGTGTTCAGGTGTGCGTGGTTCGTGAGAGGACTCACCCGCGCACCCGGCCGTCAATAAAGAAGTGTCTGCTTATCTACACTAAATTGGTGTTGATAAGTTCTTTATTCCGAGTTTTTCGGCAACAGTTTCTGGCGACCCAGATGGGACCTCACTGAGAGAGACCGGAGGAGTCGGGGACCCGATCGGTTCCTGCCGGCACCGAGGATTTCTCGGGGATACCCATCGATCCCCGATCCATAAGGCTCTTTGCGACGTCCCCTGGATTTTGGTAAGACACTTCTTTTTTTAAACATTAAGGACAGTGGGTTAGAGTCCCACCGGTATCGTCTGCCTGCCAGACGCGGCGAAAGCTGCGCAGGGTTGGACTAAAGGCTCCTGAAGTGAAAGCCTAGGCGTCTGCCCGTAAGACATAAGCGAAAGCTATTGCTGGGTTGGACAATTTGGGAGTGGGTTAGAGTCCCACAGCTTTTGAGGATTCTGGGTTGGAGTCCCAGCTTCAAAAGCATTTTGGAAACTTTGGGTTTGAGTCCCAATTCCAAGGAATTTTTGAGAGTATATGTGTATCTTTGTGAGATATTTAATGTATTTGGAAGTATCACAAATCAGAATTAAGAGTGTGGTATAGTGTGTTATATGTGAGTGTGAGTGTTGTAAGTGTGAGACGTAGTGCCTCCAACTGAGGTTGGAAGTTTTATAAAGGGTGAATACATTTTGTGGGTTAATAATCTTGCCAGGGGATATTGGTTATGACTCTTGCCTAGGGAAGTCGGTTCTGTCCGTGCCCTAGACAAGCAGGTGGACTCCATTACCTGGCAACAACTGTTGTTTGTATTCGCTTGATATCTGGCATTTAATATATGTATTTGGTATTTGATATTTGGTTTGGTATCTGACATTTGATAATTGATTATTGATTTTTGATACTCGATATATATTTAATAGATATTTGGTAGTGGGTATAAATATAATGGCATTGGCCAAATTATTTAAGAGTAAGAGTATGGGAAATTTATCTACTGATGGAAAGATACCGAAAGCATCTCCGTTGGGATGTTTGTTAGCACATTGGGGTGAATTGCATGATGATTTGCGGAAAAGTCAGATGATTGAGTACTGTAATCATTGGTGGCCTCTGTATATATTAGAGGATCAGGAAAAGTGGCCCATGAATGGGACACTGAATTATAACACCATTCTGTAGTTAATGTTGTTTTGTAGAAGAGAAGGGAAATGGAGTGAAATACCATAGGTGGATTTATTTTTTTATTTAAGACAGAGACGGGATTGGCAGAATGAATGCAAGCTGACTAGTAGGGACAATTTGGTAATGGCTATAACTTCTGATAAGAAAGAAAAGAAATGTGGTTTGGCATGTGATGTTGGAAAAGAGTGCTTAAAGAAAATAACTACCCCCAAAGAGGATGAAGGGCCAGAGTTGGATATATCCCCTCCCAGGAGAGGAATAAATTGGGGTCGAGAGCATAGAGAACAGATGGAAGAACCAGAAAGTAGTGGAATAGAGGATGTGGGGGAAGGACCGTCTGAAGTTGTAATTCATACCCCCATTTCTCGAAGGACCCGACAGCAGGTATAAACAATAGCAACAATAGCTCCCCTGCGGCAGGGAGTCGGTAACGATGGGCTGGTGTATGTAAAAGTGCCCTTTTCGGTTACGGATTTGATGGCTTGGAAGCAGGCAGCTGGAGTATATAGAGAAGATCCTGAGAGAGTAGGCAGAGTGGTGGATACTATAATTAGAACACAGAATCCAGACTGGAATGATTTACAGGTGATTTTTGGATAATTTGTTAGATGATACAGAAAAGCAGATGGTATTAAAGACTGGCAAAGCACAGGCAGAAGTGGCTGTACTGAGGGGGACAACAGGTGGAACATTAGAGCAGAACTTTCCGTCTGGGGATCCGCAGTGGGATCCAAATAACAGGGAACATAGCGAAAGGTTGACTCGGTATCAGAAATGGATTTTATATGGAGTTAAACATGCTATGCCTAAATCTTTGAATTGGTCTAAACTATATGAGGTGAGACAAGATAAGAATGAATCTCCCTCTGCGTTTCTGGAAAGACTGAAGGAGGTTGCCAGAAAATATACTGATTTAAGAGTAGATACAGAGGCGGCTCAGATACAGTTGGCTTTGATTTTTATGGGACAATCGGCACCGGACATAAGAAAGAAACTTCAGAAGCTGGAGGGAGAGGATTCAAGGAGTCTGAATAAAATGTTGGAGGCAGCATGGAAAGTATATAATAACAGGGAAAAAGAGGAGAGGAAAATCAGAGAAAATAGATTGTTGGCCGTAATAGCAGGAACAGCAGGCAGAGGACGAGGTGGAGGAAGAGGACGAGGTGTTTGTGGATGGGGAGGATCAATGAATTTTAGCAATCGGAATTTTAACACCCCCTTAGGAGCGAATCAGCGTGCTTTGTGTAGGGAGGAAGGACATTGGAAAAGAGACTGTCCTAAAAATGGGCAGTGTTCAGGAGGAAATATTCAGAAGGAGGTAGCCAGAATGATGGTTTTGGATGAATGAAGGGGACCGGAGGGGAGCCCAGCTGAGCCTCTGGTTATAATTAAGCTGGGAGAAAAGGAAGTTAAGTTTTTAGTGGATACAGGAGCAACATTTTCGGTATTGAATACTTGTAAAGGAAAAATTGGAACAAAACCAGCAAATATAATAGGAGCAACAGGGAAAGAGGAAAACAGACCATTCCTGCAACCTCTGGATTTGAAATTTGGAAATAAAATAATTACACATGAATTTTTGTATGTACCAGAATGTCCGATACCCTTGTTAGGAAGAGATTTGTTATCTAAATTAAATGCACAAATTGTTTTTGAGGAAGGAGAAATTTTTTTGAAAATACCTGAGTCAAGAACAGGAGAAATCTTGATGATACAAGAAAAGTGGAGGAGCAGGAAATTCCACCGGAGGTGGATTTTGCAGTGATTCCTACAGTATGGGAAACAGATATTCCTGGTAAATCAAAATTAGCAGCGCCTGTAAAAATAGATTTAAAAGAAGATGCAGGAACAGTAAAAATTAAACAATACCCAATCAAACCAGAAGTTAGGCAGGAGCTGAAGAAATTGATTGACAAATTTTTAGAGTACAAAATTTTGGAGGAATGTGAATCTGAATATAATACTCCTATTTTACCAGTCAGGAAACCCTCGGGTGAATACAGGTTAGTGCAGGATTTGAGAGCAGTGAATCAAATAGCCAAGGACATATATCCTGTGGTTGCAAATCCTTATACGTTGTTAACAGCGTTAAAGAAGACTCATCAGTGGTTTACAGTGCTTGATTTGAAAGATGCTTTCTTTTGCATACCTTTGGAGAAGGAAAGCAGAAAGTTGTTTGCTTTCGAATGGGAAAATCCACAAACCGGGCGAAAGATGCAGTTAACATGGACAAGACTACCCCAAGGATTTAAAAATAGCCCGACAATTTTTGGAAACCAGCTGGCAAAAGAGCTTGAAATCTGGAAACAGGACAAACCGAGGCCTGAACATTTACTTCTACAATATGTAGATGACATACTGATTGCTACAGAAGAAAGATTTACCTGCATACAGGTAACCATTGACCTCTTGAACTTTCTGGGACTAAATGGGTACAAGGTATCCAGGAAGAAAGCCCAAATAGCATGTCAGACTGTGATATATCTGGGCTTTGAGATTTCAAAAGGGCAGCGACAATTGGGAAAAGGTTGCAAAGAAACCATTTGTGGTATACCTGAGCCGAAAAATATCCATGAACTTAGAGCGTTTTTGGGAATGGCAGGGTGGTGTCGTCTTTGGATCATGAACTATGGTCTAATAGCTAAACCATTGTATGAGGCCCAAAAGAACTCTTCTTTTGTTTGGGGTCCAAAACAGCAAATGGCCTTTATAGAGTTAAAACGCGCTTTAATGTCTGCACCTGCTTTAGGCCTTCCTGATTTAACTAAAGATTTTCAGTTGTTTGTTCATGAAAGACAATGCCTGGCGCTTGGTGTGTTAACCCAGAAGATGGGAAGCTGGAAACGACCAGTTGGATACTTCTCCAAACAACTGGACACAGTGAGTAAAGGATGGCCAAATTGCCTTCAAGCAGTGGCTGCAACAGTAATGATCATACAAGAAGCTCGGAAATTGACTTTGGGAAAAACAATAACAGTCTATGTCCCACATATGGTGAAAACTGTTTTAGAACAAAAGGGGGGACACTGGCTATCTCCGAGCAGAATGATGAAGTACCAGGTAATATTAACTCAACAAGATGATGTAATTTTGAAAACAACTAACCTGGTAAATCCAGCGGTGTTTTTAAGTTCCATACAGGAAGAAGGACAATTGGAACATGATTGCTTGGCTGCTATTGAGTATGTTTATTCCAGTCGTGAAGATTTGAAGGATGTACCATTGGAGCGACCGGACTGGGAACTGTATACAGATGGTAGCAGCTTTGTGGAGCAAGGAATTCGATACGCTGGATATGCGGTAACAACAGACACCACAGTTATAGAAGCAGGAGCATTGGCAAGTACCACCTAAGCTCAGAAAGCGGAACTTATTGCTTTGATTCGAGCTTTAGAACTGAGCGAAAAGAAGAAAGTAAACATCTGGACAGACTCAAAGTATGCTTTTGGAGTGGTACATGTCCATGGAGCATTGTGGAAAGAAAGAGGATTATTGTCCTCTCAGGGATCAAATATTAAACACCAAGATGAAATTTTACAACTATTACAAGCAGTTCAAAAACCAGAACAGGTAGCAATCATGCACTGTAAAGCACACCAAATTGGAAACACAAAGGAAATTGTTGGAAATAATTTAGCCGACCGAACGGCAAGGAAGGTAGCAAAGGAACGAGCATTCCAAATGGCATGAATTCCTTCCAAAACAGTAACCCTTCCTAGGGAAAAACCAAAATATTCAGAAGAGGATAATAAGTTAGGTCAATTATTAAATGCTAAGAAAAACCTAGCCGGATGGTGGGTAACACCTAAAGGGCAGGTAGTAGTTCCACCCTTTTTGATGAGAGAAATAATTCAAACAAAGCATCAGGAATGCCACTGGGGAGCAGAAGCCTTAGTAACTTCTTTGCAAAAACAGGTGGTATCGCTCAAAATGTTAGGAATGGCTAAAATAATAATTGCAAAATGTGAAGCATGTTTGAAAAATAATCCAGTAATCAGGAAAAAGGTTCAAATGGGTCGAATAAAATCTGGTACAGAGCCTGGAGATTATTGGCAAGTAGATTTTTCAGAACTACCTAGGCAAAATGGGTATCGATACATCCTGGTGGGGGTTGATACTTTTACAGGACGGCCGGAGGCTTTTCCCTGTTGTTCCACACAAGCAAAGGAAGTAGTCAAGTGGTTACTACAAGAAATAATTCCAAGGTTTGGAGTTCCTATTGGAATTTCTTCTAACAGAGGTCCACACTTTGTCGCAGAAGTAGTCCAAAATGTTAGCAAAATTTTGGGTATCACATGGGATTTGCATACCCCATGGAGGCCACAATCCAGTGGGAAAGTAGAAAGAATGAATCAAACCTTAAAAAGGCAAATAAGTAAAATTTGCCAAGAGACTAATTTAAAATGGCCTCAAGCACTTCCATTGGCATTATTACGAATCAGAGTACAGCCAAAGAGTGGAACCTCAGTCAGCCCTTATGAATTATTGTATGGAAAACCTTATGAATCCCCAGAACCTAACCCAAACATGCATGTAAAAGGGAAACAAGATGTGTATAACTATCTGCTTTCCATAGGAAAAACTTTGACTGCAATTCGGAGAGCAGTGGTGTGGAATAGACCATTATCCCTGGAAGCTCCAGTGCATGACTTTCAACCAGGAGATTATGTCTATGTGAAAACGTGGGCTTCTGAACCCCTGCAGGAATGCTGGAAAGGACCCTTCCAGATACTGTTAACCACCTTCACGGCTATTAAGATTGCAGAATCGGATGCTTGGATACACTACACTTGAGTGAAGAAGGCACCTACTCCATGGAAGATTATTAGCCGTGACCCAAAGACTTTAAAACTGACTTTGAAACAAATATTAACTCTCAAGATAGTAGTGGATAAATGTTATGTGTAAATAATGTGAAAGTATTGAAATACTTTTCAACACTTTCAAAGGGGGGGAATGTTGCAAATATTTTGATAAAAGAAATAAAAATCTAATTATAAAGGAGTTTGGTTTGATTAAAAAGTAGAAAATTATGAAGCATAGGTATGGGAGTGTTAAGTTTGAAATGTAGCCATAGGAACTTAGGAACTTAGAAAATGTATAATGTGTAACCATAAGAATTCAAGTATTGTTTAAAATCATTTAACCACAGAAGCTTTGACAAAGATTGGTAGCCTTGTAGTGTTTGTTTTAGAAACTGAGGAAACCGTTATGGACACCAGTTTGCTGCTTGGAAACACCTGAGAGGTCAAGAAGCGGACGAGTGAGGAAGACTATGAAAGACCACCAGAGGGCTCCTGAAGACCACCAGAGACCTTCACTGTGCCTGCGTAAAGGACATTTACATATGCTAATGATTTCCTAGAAATCTAATGAATATGCATAACCTTTCCTGGAAATCTAATGAATATGCATGAATAAGTTTTAATATAAGGTGTATTGTTTTGGTGTTCAGGTGTGCGTGGTTCGTGAGAGGACTCACCCGCGCACCCGGCCGTCAATAAAGAAGTGTCTGCTTATCTACACTAAATTGGTGTTGATAAGTTCTTTATTCCGAGTTTTTCGGCAACAGTTTCTGGCGACCCAGATGGGACCTCACTGAGAGAGACCGGAGGAGTCGGGGACCCGATCGGTTCCTGCCGGCACCGAGGATTTCTCGGGGATACCCATCGATCCCCGATCCATAAGGCTCTTTGCGACGTCCCCTGGATTTTGGTAAGACACTTCTTTTTTTAAACATTAAGGACGGTGGGTTAGAGTCCCCCCGGTGGGTTAGAGTCCCACCGGTATCGTCTGCCTGCCAGACGCGGCGAAAGCTGCGCAGGGTTGGACTAAAGGATCCTGAAGTGAAAGCCTAGGCGTCTGCCCGTAAGACATAAGCGAAAGCTATTGCTGGGTTGGACAATTTGGGAGTGGGTTAGAGTCCCACAGCTTTTGAGGATTCTGGGTTGGAGTCCCAGCTTCAAAAGCATTTTGGAAACTTTGGGTTTGAGTCCCAATTCCAAGGAATTTTTGAGAGTATATGTGTATCTTTGTGAGATATTTAATGTATTTGGAAGTATCACAAATCAGAATTAAGAGTGTGGTATAGTGTGTTATATGTGAGTGTGAGTGTTGTAAGTGTGAGACGTAGTGCCTCCAACTGAGGTTGGAAGTTTTATAAAGGGTGAATACATTTTGTGGGTTAATAATCTTGCCAGGGGATATTGGTTATGACTCTTGCCTAGGGAAGTCGGTTCTGTCCGTGCCCTAGACAAGCAGGTGGACTCCATTACCTGGCAACAACTGTTGTTTGTATTCGCTTGATATCTGGCATTTAATATATGTATTTGGTATTTGATATTTGGTTTGGTATCTGACATTTGATAATTGATTATTGATTTTTGATACTCGATATATATTTAATAGATATTTGGTAGTGGGTATAAATATAATGGCATTGGCCAAATTATTTAAGAGTAAGAGTATGGGAAATTTATCTACTGATGGAAAGATACCGAAAGCATCTCCGTTGGGATGTTTGTTAGCACATTGGGGTGAATTGCATGATGATTTGCGGAAAAGTCAGATGATTGAGTACTGTAATCATTGGTGGCCTCTGTATATATTAGAGGATCAGGAAAAGTGGCCCATGAATGGGACACTGAATTATAACACCATTCTGTAGTTAATGTTGTTTTGTAGAAGAGAAGGGAAATGGAGTGAAATACCATATGTGGATTTATTTTTTTATTTAAGACAGAGACGGGATTGGCAGAATGAATGCAAGCTGACTAGTAGGGACAATTTGGTAATGGCTATAACTTCTGATAAGAAAGAAAAGAAATGTGGTTTGGCATGTGATGTTGGAAAAGAGTGCTTAAAGAAAATAACTACCCCCAAAGAGGATGAAGGGCCAGAGTTGGATATATCCCCTCCCAGGAGAGGAATAAATTGGGGTCGAGAGCATAGAGAACAGATGGAAGAACCAGAAAGTAGTGGAATAGAGGATGTGGGGGAAGGACCGTCTGAAGTTGTAATTCATACCCCCATTTCTCGAAGGACCCGACAGCAGGTATAAACAATAGCAACAATAGCTCCCCTGCGGCAGGGAGTCGGTAACGATGGGCTGGTGTATGTAAAAGTGCCCTTTTCGGTTACGGATTTGATGGCTTGGAAGCAGGCAGCTGGAGTATATAGAGAAGATCCTGAGAGAGTAGGCAGAGTGGTGGATACTATAATTAGAACACAGAATCCAGACTGGAATGATTTACAGGTGATTTTTGGATAATTTGTTAGATGATACAGAAAAGCAGATGGTATTAAAGACTGGCAAAGCACAGGCAGAAGTGGCTGTACTGAGGGGGACAACAGGTGGAACATTAGAGCAGAACTTTCCGTCTGGGGATCCGCAGTGGGATCCAAATAACAGGGAACATAGCGAAAGGTTGACTCGGTATCAGAAATGGATTTTATATGGAGTTAAACATGCTATGCCTAAATCTTTGAATTGGTCTAAACTATATGAGGTGAGACAAGATAAGAATGAATCTCCCTCTGCGTTTCTGGAAAGACTGAAGGAGGTTGCCAGAAAATATACTGATTTAAGAGTAGATACAGAGGCGGCTCAGATACAGTTGGCTTTGATTTTTATGGGACAATCGGCACCGGACATAAGAAAGAAACTTCAGAAGCTGGAGGGAGAGGATTCAAGGAGTCTGAATAAAATGTTGGAGGCAGCATGGAAAGTATATAATAACAGGGAAAAAGAGGAGAGGAAAATCAGAGAAAATAGATTGTTGGCCGTAATAGCAGGAACAGCAGGCAGAGGACGAGGTGGAGGAAGAGGACGAGGTGTTTGTGGATGGGGAGGATCAATGAATTTTAGCAATCGGAATTTTAACACCCCCTTAGGAGCGAATCAGCGTGCTTTGTGTAGGGAGGAAGGACATTGGAAAAGAGACTGTCCTAAAAATGGGCAGTGTTCAGGAGGAAATATTCAGAAGGAGGTAGCCAGAATGATGGTTTTGGATGAATGAAGGGGACCGGAGGGGAGCCCAGCTGAGCCTCTGGTTATAATTAAGCTGGGAGAAAAGGAAGTTAAGTTTTTAGTGGATACAGGAGCAACATTTTCGGTATTGAATACTTGTAAAGGAAAAATTGGAACAAAACCAGCAAATATAATAGGAGCAACAGGGAAAGAGGAAAACAGACCATTCCTGCAACCTCTGGATTTGAAATTTGGAAATAAAATAATTACACATGAATTTTTGTATGTACCAGAATGTCCGATACCCTTGTTAGGAAGAGATTTGTTATCTAAATTAAATGCACAAATTGTTTTTGAGGAAGGAGAAATTTTTTTGAAAATACCTGAGTCAAGAACAGGAGAAATCTTGATGATACAAGAAAAGTGGAGGAGCAGGAAATTCCACCGGAGGTGGATTTTGCAGTGATTCCTACAGTATGGGAAACAGATATTCCTGGTAAATCAAAATTAGCAGCGCCTGTAAAAATAGATTTAAAAGAAGATGCAGGAACAGTAAAAATTAAACAATACCCAATCAAACCAGAAGTTAGGCAGGAGCTGAAGAAATTGATTGACAAATTTTTAGAGTACAAAATTTTGGAGGAATGTGAATCTGAATATAATACTCCTATTTTACCAGTCAGGAAACCCTCGGGTGAATACAGGTTAGTGCAGGATTTGAGAGCAGTGAATCAAATAGCCAAGGACATATATCCTGTGGTTGCAAATCCTTATACGTTGTTAACAGCGTTAAAGAAGACTCATCAGTGGTTTACAGTGCTTGATTTGAAAGATGCTTTCTTTTGCATACCTTTGGAGAAGGAAAGCAGAAAGTTGTTTGCTTTCGAATGGGAAAATCCACAAACCGGGCGAAAGATGCAGTTAACATGGACAAGACTACCCCAAGGATTTAAAAATAGCCCGACAATTTTTGGAAACCAGCTGGCAAAAGAGCTTGAAATCTGGAAACAGGACAAACCGAGGCCTGAACATTTACTTCTACAATATGTAGATGACATACTGATTGCTACAGAAGAAAGATTTACCTGCATACAGGTAACCATTGACCTCTTGAACTTTCTGGGACTAAATGGGTACAAGGTATCCAGGAAGAAAGCCCAAATAGCGTGTCAGACTGTGATATATCTGGGCTTTGAGATTTCAAAAGGGCAGCGACAATTGGGAAAAGGTTGCAAAGAAACCATTTGTGGTATACCTGAGCCGAAAAATATCCATGAACTTAGAGCGTTTTTTGGGAATGGCAGGGTGGTGTCGTCTTTGGATCATGAACTATGGTCTAATAGCTAAACCATTGTATGAGGCCCAAAAGAACTCTTCTTTTGTTTGGGGTCCAAAACAGCAAATGGCCTTTATAGAGTTAAAACGCGCTTTAATGTCTGCACCTGCTTTAGGCCTTCCTGATTTAACTAAAGATTTTCAGTTGTTTGTTCATGAAAGACAACGCCTGGTGCTTGGTGTGTTAACCCAGAAGATGGGAAGCTGGAAACGACCAGTTGGATACTTCTCCAAACAACTGGACACAGTGAGTAAAGGATGGCCAAATTGCCTTCAAGCAGTGGCTGCAACAGTAATGATCATACAAGAAGCTCGGAAATTGACTTTGGGAAAAACAATAACAGTCTATGTCCCACATATGGTGAAAACTGTTTTAGAACAAAAGGGGGGACACTGGCTATCTCCGAGCAGAATGATGAAGTACCAGGTAATATTAACTCAACAAGATGATGTAATTTTGAAAACAACTAACCTGGTAAATCCAGCGGTGTTTTTAAGTTCCATACAGGAAGAAGGACAATTGGAACATGATTGCTTGGCTGCTATTGAGTATGTTTATTCCAGTCGTGAAGATTTGAAGGATGTACCATTGGAGCGACCGGACTGGGAACTGTATACAGATGGTAGCAGCTTTGTGGAGCAAGGAATTCGATACGCTGGATATGCGGTAACAACAGACACCACAGTTATAGAAGCAGGAGCATTGGCAAGTACCACCTAAGCTCAGAAAGCGGAACTTATTGCTTTGATTCGAGCTTTAGAACTGAGCGAAAAGAAGAAAGTAAACATCTGGACAGACTCAAAGTATGCTTTTGGAGTGGTACATGTCCATGGAGCATTGTGGAAAGAAAGAGGATTATTGTCCTCTCAGGGATCAAATATTAAACACCAAGATGAAATTTTACAACTATTACAAGCAGTTCAAAAACCAGAACAGGTAGCAATCATGCACTGTAAAGCACACCAAATTGGAAACACAAAGGAAATTGTTGGAAATAATTTAGCCGACCGAACGGCAAGGAAGGTAGCAAAGGAACGAGCATTCCAAATGGCATGAATTCCTTCCAAAACAGTAACCCTTCCTAGGGAAAAACCAAAATATTCAGAAGAGGATAATAAGTTAGGTCAATTATTAAATGCTAAGAAAAACCTAGCCGGATGGTGGGTAACACCTAAAGGGCAGGTAGTAGTTCCACCCTTTTTGATGAGAGAAATAATTCAAACAAAGCATCAGGAATGCCACTGGGGAGCAGAAGCCTTAGTAACTTCTTTGCAAAAACAGGTGGTATCGCTCAAAATGTTAGGAATGGCTAAAATAATAATTGCAAAATGTGAAGCATGTTTGAAAAATAATCCAGTAATCAGGAAAAAGGTTCAAATGGGTCGAATAAAATCTGGTACAGAGCCTGGAGATTATTGGCAAGTAGATTTTTCAGAACTACCTAGGCAAAATGGGTATCGATACATCCTGGTGGGGGTTGATACTTTTACAGGACGGCCGGAGGCTTTTCCCTGTTGTTCCACACAAGCAAAGGAAGTAGTCAAGTGGTTACTACAAGAAATAATTCCAAGGTTTGGAGTTCCTATTGGAATTTCTTCTAACAGAGGTCCACACTTTGTCGCAGAAGTAGTCCAAAATGTTAGCAAAATTTTGGGTATCACATGGGATTTGCATACCCCATGGAGGCCACAATCCAGTGGGAAAGTAGAAAGAATGAATCAAACCTTAAAAAGGCAAATAAGTAAAATTTGCCAAGAGACTAATTTAAAATGGCCTCAAGCACTTCCATTGGCATTATTACGAATCAGAGTACAGCCAAAGAGTGGAACCTCAGTCAGCCCTTATGAATTATTGTATGGAAAACCTTATGAATCCCCAGAACCTAACCCAAACATGCATGTAAAAGGGAAACAAGATGTGTATAACTATCTGCTTTCCATAGGAAAAACTTTGACTGCAATTCGGAGAGCAGTGGTGTGGAATAGACCATTATCCCTGGAAGCTCCAGTGCATGACTTTCAACCAGGAGATTATGTCTATGTGAAAACGTGGGCTTCTGAACCCCTGCAGGAATGCTGGAAAGGACCCTTCCAGATACTGTTAACCACCTTCACGGCTATTAAGATTGCAGAATCGGATGCTTGGATACACTACACTTGAGTGAAGAAGGCACCTACTCCATGGAAGATTATTAGCCGTGACCCAAAGACTTTGAAACAAATATTAACTCTCAAGATAGTAGTGGATAAATGTTATGTGTAAATAATGTGAAAGTATTGAAATACTTTTCAACACTTTCAAAGGGGGGGAATGTTGCAAATATTTTGATAAAAGAAATAAAAATCTAATTATAAAGGAGTTTGGTTTGATTAAAAAGTAGAAAATTATGAAGCATAGGTATGGGAGTGTTAAGTTTGAAATGTAGCCATAGGAACTTAGGAACTTAGAAAATGTATAATGTGTAACCATAAGAATTCAAGTATTGTTTAAAATCATTTAACCACAGAAGCTTTGACAAAGATTGGTAGCCTTGTAGTGTTTGTTTTAGAAACTGAGGAAACCGTTATGGACACCAGTTTGCTGCTTGGAAACACCTGAGAGGTCAAGAAGCGGACGAGTGAGGAAGACTATGAAAGACCACCAGAGGGCTCCTGAAGACCACCAGAGACCTTCACTGCGCCTGCGTAAAGGACATTTACATATGCTAATGATTTCCTAGAAATCTAATGAATATGCATAACCTTTCCTGGAAATCTAATGAATATGCATGAATAAGTTTTAATATAAGGTGTATTGTTTTGGTGTTCAGGTGTGCGTGGTTCGTGAGAGGACTCACCCGCGCACCCGGCCGTCAATAAAGAAGTGTCTGCTTATCTACACTAAATTGGTGTTGATAAGTTCTTTATTCCGAGTTTTTCGGCAACAGTTTCTGGCGACCCAGATGGGACCTCACTGAGAGAGACCGGAGGAGTCGGGGACCCGATCGGTTCCTGCCGGCACCGAGGATTTCTCGGGGATACCCATCGATCCCCGATCCATAAGGCTCTTTGCGACGTCCCCTGGATTTTGGTAAGACACTTCTTTTTTTAAACATTAAGGACGGTGGGTTAGAGTCCCCCCGGTGGGTTAGAGTCCCACCGGTATCGTCTGCCTGCCAGACGCGGCGAAAGCTGCGCAGGGTTGGACTAAAGGATCCTGAAGTGAAAGCCTAGGCGTCTGCCCGTAAGACATAAGCGAAAGCTATTGCTGGGTTGGACAATTTGGGAGTGGGTTAGAGTCCCACAGCTTTTGAGGATTCTGGGTTGGAGTCCCAGCTTCAAAAGCATTTTGGAAACTTTGGGTTTGAGTCCCAATTCCAAGGAATTTTTGAGAGTATATGTGTATCTTTGTGAGATATTTAATGTATTTGGAAGTATCACAAATCAGAATTAAGAGTGTGGTATAGTGTGTTATATGTGAGTGTGAGTGTTGTAAGTGTGAGACGTAGTGCCTCCAACTGAGGTTGGAAGTTTTATAAAGGGTGAATACATTTTGTGGGTTAATAATCTTGCCAGGGGATATTGGTTATGACTCTTGCCTAGGGAAGTCGGTTCTGTCCGTGCCCTAGACAAGCAGGTGGACTCCATTACCTGGCAACAACTGTTGTTTGTATTCGCTTGATATCTGGCATTTAATATATGTATTTGGTATTTGATATTTGGTTTGGTATCTGACATTTGATAATTGATTATTGATTTTTGATACTCGATATATATTTAATAGATATTTGGTAGTGGGTATAAATATAATGGCATTGGCCAAATTATTTAAGAGTAAGAGTATGGGAAATTTATCTACTGATGGAAAGATACCGAAAGCATCTCCGTTGGGATGTTTGTTAGCACATTGGGGTGAATTGCATGATGATTTGCGGAAAAGTCAGATGATTGAGTACTGTAATCATTGGTGGCCTCTGTATATATTAGAGGATCAGGAAAAGTGGCCCATGAATGGGACACTGAATTATAACACCATTCTGTAGTTAATGTTGTTTTGTAGAAGAGAAGGGAAATGGAGTGAAATACCATATGTGGATTTATTTTTTTATTTAAGACAGAGACGGGATTGGCAGAATGAATGCAAGCTGACTAGTAGGGACAATTTGGTAATGGCTATAACTTCTGATAAGAAAGAAAAGAAATGTGGTTTGGCATGTGATGTTGGAAAAGAGTGCTTAAAGAAAATAACTACCCCCAAAGAGGATGAAGGGCCAGAGTTGGATATATCCCCTCCCAGGAGAGGAATAAATTGGGGTCGAGAGCATAGAGAACAGATGGAAGAACCAGAAAGTAGTGGAATAGAGGATGTGGGGGAAGGACCGTCTGAAGTTGTAATTCATACCCCCATTTCTCGAAGGACCCGACAGCAGGTATAAACAATAGCAACAATAGCTCCCCTGCGGCAGGGAGTCGGTAACGATGGGCTGGTGTATGTAAAAGTGCCCTTTTCGGTTACGGATTTGATGGCTTGGAAGCAGGCAGCTGGAGTATATAGAGAAGATCCTGAGAGAGTAGGCAGAGTGGTGGATACTATAATTAGAACACAGAATCCAGACTGGAATGATTTACAGGTGATTTTTGGATAATTTGTTAGATGATACAGAAAAGCAGATGGTATTAAAGACTGGCAAAGCACAGGCAGAAGTGGCTGTACTGAGGGGGACAACAGGTGGAACATTAGAGCAGAACTTTCCGTCTGGGGATCCGCAGTGGGATCCAAATAACAGGGAACATAGCGAAAGGTTGACTCGGTATCAGAAATGGATTTTATATGGAGTTAAACATGCTATGCCTAAATCTTTG